>NC_133363.1:29793240-29906972 GCF_049309525.1 Garra rufa
TTATTAACAATTTTTCGGTATAATATTTCACCATTTAATTTATTTTGCTATCCTCACCTACATAAATGCACATACTAGTAAAAAAAAAACTGGTGCCTGAACAATTTTTCATTTAAGTGTGTGTGTGTGAGAGAGAGAATTTGTATATATATATATATATATAAAAATCATAATGTACAATACAATCACTTGCATCACTTTTTACACTGAAGTTGCCTGTGAAGTACAGCTGATTGAAAGTTGCTGCTATTTTTTACCAACATGTCAAAACTCTGTCAAGTCAATTACATTACCTCTTTTGAAGTATAAAAAAAAACACTGCCTAGTTTGATGGACATCCACACAGCTGGAAGGCCAAAGACAGCATGTGTTTTCTTACTGCACATTTGCCTGAAGCACCCGGTTAATGAAAGTCTGCGGCAGCATCTTTATTAAAACGGCATGAGTGGAGGGGGAAGACGACTAGAGAGCTTGGAGAAATTCATGAAAAATAGTGACACAATCTTTTTTGTCTGCTAAATGACTTAAGATTTTAAAAAGAATCTCAGGGTGCAGCAGGTAACATGTTTGATATTGAGTTGCACATTCCTATAAGCACATACTGCGACAAATGCAACAATCTTTCATTCATGATTTCTAATATGCTCCCATTAAAAAGAAGAATCCTGATTGGCTAGAGAGGACTGCATCATTTCAAGGGCGGTGTCTAACCTTCCTCTCTTACTAAGTTCTAGAAACTTGTATCACAACATTATACAACCACTGAGATTACGAAAAGCACAAAAGTCAAACTATAAGAGACTGTATGGCATTGCATAATGTGTAGCTCACGGACAACAAAAGTAAACAAAACATTGTCACATATGCTATACATTTATTATGTTTCATTCATTATGAATAATAAATCAGTCAAACCCTTATTTTAACCTAACTTATACGCTAACCGTAATATTTTAGAGGCCATTTTAAATATTTGTAGTAAAACTAGATTCTACACTCTAAAACTATAATATTACTATTTATCCGCATTCTTCTTCATAAAAGTTTTATCTGCGGTTTTGTTCTTGTTTTTTCTTCCATAACACCATTGATTTTTGTCATGGACTTTTCCCCCTGTAGCTTGTAAAGTAACCCAACGAAAAAAAAAAAACATCTAATGCGTATTTATTCACTAATTTAACACTTCTCACAATTTATTAAAAAAAAAATAAAAATACACACTGATTTCATAGCCGTCAGAATCACCTAAAAAGTATTTAGGAAATAACATTGAAGGTACATTTTCCTGACTATTTTGAGGGGATTTTGAAGCATGCTATGACTGCTTGTTATGGAGGACTGCTTGTTATAGTTTTATCAGGAAATGAGTGGCTAAATTTCGATGGCATTTTGGGAAAAGAATGAGGTGTTGTAGACAATGGTCTAAATTAGATTATTTTGTGAGACATGCACTGCTCATAGCACAAATCATACACCTGTTAAACATTGTGTTCCAGTTTGTTCATTAAAAGATGTAACAGTGCTCTGGAATGGACTTTGTGTGTGTGTGTGTGTGTGTGTGTGTGTGTGTGTGTGTGTGTGTGTGTGTGTGTGTGTGTGTGTGTGTGTGTGTGTGTGTGTGTGTGTTTGTTTGTGTGTGTGTGTGTGTGTTTGTGTGTGTGTGTGTAATTATAGTTAAGAACAGGTAACATCTATACAGTCTTATTGATTAATATTGATTTACTACAATGATCTTTTGATAATCAATTAAAAAAAATACTCACACTTTATCTTTCACATTTAAGAAAGCTACATTTCAACCTACACTTCCTGTAAAAAAAAAAATCTGAGAAATAAGAGATCTCTAGCTTGCTGCAGAGAACATATAAAAGTTACATTCTGTTTTAAAAAATACTGGCAGCGCAGATAAATTACAAGTGTTCTTTTCCTGATGCTCACATTCCACACCTTCATGGAGCATCGGCTGGAGCAGGTTGTGTGAACTTTCTGCAACTGAAGGCCAATTATGAGCACACAAATGCATTTCTATATATACACCGTTAATGTAACGTTAATTAAATAAACTATATAATTAAAGTTGACCGAAATTCACCTTTTAAAATAGCTAACTATTACAATAATGAGAATTTAGGGTCAAATGTGTAACATCACAATGCAATGCAAA
Organism: Garra rufa; assembly: GCF_049309525.1. Taxonomy (NCBI): domain Eukaryota; kingdom Metazoa; phylum Chordata; class Actinopteri; order Cypriniformes; family Cyprinidae; genus Garra; species Garra rufa. Next base: position 29,795,405 of record NC_133363.1, read on the forward strand.
CCTTTTTAGTGTTTTGTAAACAGTTCATTTTGTTAATGCAAATTGTCAATTTGTAATTCATTATTTTTACTTTTAAGAGTGGGATGAAACGTGACCCTGGATCACAAAACCAGTCATAAGGATCATCTGAAAGCTGAATAAATATAAATAAGCTTTCCATTTATCTGTGATTTGTTAGAATAGGACAATATTTGGCCGAGATACAACTATTTGAAAATCTGACGGTGAAAAAAAAAAAAAGTACAAAAATCTAAATATTGAGATAATTGCCTTTAAAATAGTCCAAATGAAGTTCTTAGCAATGCATATTTTTAATCAAAAAATTTTATATACTTACAGTAGGAAATTTACAAAATATCTTTATGGAACATGATCTTTGTTTAATATTCTAATGATTTTAGCATAAAATAAAAATTGATTATTTTTACCCACACAGTGTATTTTTTGGCTACTGCTATAAATATACCCGTGCTACTTAAGACAAATGGGTCACAAATGTGACCACAAAAACATTTTTGTGATATTCACCTAGAGGTAGTTTATCTCCTTGCGCTCATCACCATCAAGATTTTAGGTTAAAAGGAATATTTTATGAATACAGCAAAAGAGTAACTTAAAAACCCGTTTGTCTTTTCTTTTTCACTTTTTCTTAACTCCACAAGTTTATTTAAAATGTTCCTGCAGTCTGACAAATGAATATTTAAAAGTATAAATATTCAGTTGTAGTTACTCAATTATTACAAGGTCAAAAAGAAGAATGAGCAGAATGAGCAAAATGCTTTTAAAAAATAATTTAGATAGAATAAACCATTTCACATCGTATAAAATTTAAACTTTACACAATGATTAATGTCAACTACTTTAACTCAATGTATACCAGCACAAAGTAAAGCATTATTAAAAGTAATATTTCACACACACAAAAAAAAACAAAATTCTGTCATCATCTACTCAACCTCTGTCAAGGAGGTGAGAAAAGAGACTTAAATTTGATTGGCCACCCCAAAATTTTAAACAGTCATTGGCTATTCTCAAAGTCAGAGAGACAAAACCATTGATTAATAACCATTTATAAAACTGTTAATAAAACTAGATATATCGGTTTGAATCACAGCAGTTCTACTGCACTGGCAGAGTTGAATATTTAATGTTTGAGAGCTGAAAGTGTGAGGTACATTTAGTTTAATTAGTTTTCACAGTTTCTCCCATCTGTGCATCTCATACCTTTTAGTTGTAATAAAAAAAAAAAAAAAGCACAAGAAAATCCGAACCGGAAAATGGTAACCATACAGGGTTCCACTTTATATTATGTGGCCTTAAAGGTCCACTGAAGTGCCTTGAAACACGCAGCGTTATTCTATGTGGTGACGTACTTTTAACTGAAACAAAAACATATCGCCCAGCCCCGCCCACTAATTTTGACTAGCCAATAGCGTTCCATTAATATCTGCTCGGGCAAGAGCAGTTGAGCTCGGTAAAGCCGCATTTGTATTTTGCTTATGACAGCCACAGACTAATAAATTACCCCACAGATTCAATATGAAACTCTTGCTAAAACGAAATAGTGATCATAATCATGCTGAGGCTGTGTAGTTTAATACATGCCGACAGCACATATGAGCGCATATGATCTGCACCGGGTTAATGCGTCTCTGTGTAGGGGGCGGGACATTACGGACTCTAGAGAGCATTTGATTGGACAGAACGTTTGATGAGAAACTGAAGTGCACGGTGATATCATCCAAATCCTTGATTTATATTGGCGGAAGTGACGAGACTGTAAGTTTTGAATGCCCATATCTTGTAAACGCGAATTTTGTCTTTGTTTTGCAGCACACTAGCTTATAGATAACCTTAAGGCTAATATATTCATACTAAAAGCCAAAAAACTTTAATTTTGATTTCAGGGGGACTTTAAATACTAATGTACTAACATTTAAATTAATCATTTGATATAATGAACTTACTGTGTACCACATGTTTTTACATTGTTCTTATATTTAAAAAAAATACCTGCATGCTACATCTATAATTACATTTTTAATTACACTGTTGACCCATCCCTTATACCTTAACTCACCCTTAAACCTACCCATACCATCAAACCTGTCTCTAACCTTACCTGTATCCTACCTCAATAGCAGCAAAAGTGTTTTGCAAGACAATATGAACACAACAAGTACACTGCACTTATTTTTGATGCAAGTACATAGTAGTTAAGGCCACCTAATATAAAGTGGGACCCCATGCAGCATATAAAATTATATAAAATAAAGGTTTATTTCACTGAATCAACTTTTAAAAAAAATTCACGGGCCTAAGCCTACTTGAAGTTATTGTTATAAAATCTAACTTTTCCTGAGGTGATACTAACACCAGCACAGGTTCATGAATATAGAGTAAGGTCAGCAGCAGTTTATTCCCCGTGTGCCACGATGCACCAACATTAGCCAGACTCAAACTGTGAGTTTCATTCTGCTAGCCTTGTTATAAGAGAAATGCTGTCAACTCTGAATACATTGCTGATTCACTCTCACCTGAACAACAGCAGCACAACACAACACAGCATGACTAATCACCGAATATCTAACCCTCCTTCCAAAAGACATTCATGATAACATGTCCACAAAAACATATCAGTCTACTTCCCCTATTAAACGAGTAGTGAATACATAAAAATGACAGACAGAGAAGCAGACAGAAAGAGAGAGCGAGACAGAAAGAGGTCATCGCTAATGAGGGAAGCAGGTGACCCCTGCAATTCAGCAGTGATCCTATCAGCTTCCTCTGTGTTGCAGGGGTTAATCCCCTTTAGGCACTAATTGATAGGAGATAACATGATACTATTGCCAAGGCCCTATTTGGTGCAACCCCTGCACTCTCACACGTCGAGTGTCAGTGGGAGATCAGACGTGAAATTGATATTTGGGATGTTTGCGTGCTTAAGCGCGCCTCTTTCTTATCGAAGAGTTGCAGTGTTCATTTGCTGTTTATGTCACAGACTCTTTGCTGGGATTAACCACTTGGCCTTTAATCACTGTGACCAGTTCATTTGGTTTTCAACCCATCAACACATGCTTTAGCAGAACAGCATCAAAACCAAATTTAGCCCCAGAACTGTTAATGAGTCTGAACGCTTTGACTGTTTGGCGAGCCTTAGCACCTGACGGAATCAAAATGGGGGTCAAGGTTAAATCTCAGCGTCACCTCTTGAGATCAATCCAAACGGCGTTTAGGAAAAAAATATACAACCACAGCTGAAGACAGAGAAAGTCAAACCAAATGGCGGCATCAAAAGAGCAAATGAAGATTGCATATGAAGCGATATTTGACATATCTGTAGGTTTGTGTTTCTCAGAGATTTAATGTCAAATAGTGGCATACAGGGACTCATCGGCATCATTCGGACTAATTAAAAGGCCATTAAGTGATCAGCAGCTGTGGAAAAGGAAAATGTACGTGTGTGTGTGTGTGTGTGTGTGTGTGATTGAGTGAGAGAGAGAGATGAGATTTCATTAAAATACTATGCCTTTAGGGAGGATGGAATAAACAAACCTTCCTTCTACTTCTCCTTCAAAACTTAATAAATCATTCAGACAGCTTAGGAAACATGCATATAACAATAAAAAATAAATAAAATGTGAAACATAACAAATAACATCATGCATATATCTGTTTGCAATGAGAAAAGGACGCAGAATTCATCCGAAAATGATTGTTTTTGAGTTCCACAAAGGCCTGAACAATGTTATTTAATTTTAAGCTTTTAAATTGCAAGCTGGTCGAAACATTCAAATGAAATACAAAAAGAGTTTAAAATTCAGCCAGGGTGAACAATGCGTAATATAATGCGCTCGAAAACAGCATCAACAATTTCGAAAAGCCATTAAAGAGGAATAAAAGTATACAAGGACACAGCATTTTAAAAAGTCACACAACGCTCCATCTAACAATGCTAAGCTGTGTGTTGAAAGTGAGTTGAATCAGTAAAATACAAGGACTTACCAATCATATGTGCAGGAGTTCATAAATTAAACCAAATGAACTACCCTCAGCGCTGACTGGCATTTCATCTGGCATAGCCTTGAATCAGCCAGCGTATCCAATCTTAAGTTTACTATCCGGCTCAAATAATCATGAATGCTATGAAAGGACTGACAGGATGGCATGCAGTTGTGTGCCAATCCTCAAGACAAATGGTATAACTTTTACAAAGTATGCAGCAACAGTTAGAACATCTTTGTTTCAGCATTCTCAAAAAGAAGTGTCATTTAATAGATTTTATGCTTAAAAGAATTAATGAAATTTTAAAAAAAATAAAATAACTTTCAGAACTCTTGAATATTTCTGTGAAAAACGTATTAAAAAACAGCACACTGTGCTTATATTTTTAGAGTAGACAGTTATGCAGATATAAAAGTAAAACATTATATATAAACATGGAATATATAAAGAACAACTTGAAATCTGAATGAAAATTGCAAACATATTCCTGAGCAAAAGAATGTGTGACTTTCATTGCAGAAGTACATAACATTTTAGCTTCAGCACTGATTTGTTTGGGGGGAAAAAAAACTGCACAACGATCTTCAAACGTCTAGCAAACAACATTTTTAAATGGCTACAACGCTGAAACAGTCATTATTTCGTTCCACTGTTGTTACCATCTCCGGTCCTCACACAGTATCAAAAATGACTATACAGTATTACATAACGTTTCAATTAACAGTTAACGCTTTTCAAAGATTTGTACGGTAAACGTTTACTATGTTATCAGCACTCAAGTGTTATACAAATACTCAAATGTGAACGTGAATCATCTCTTTCTATAATGTTTTACAAATGTTAAGTTTAAACTTAAAATGCGTTTCATACTATTTCTCCTCAACGTAGCTATACGAGTAATCACGGAAACACCCCTCATAAGTCTCGCATTTCGAAGCTTTTCCTGTTACGAACAAGATTTAAGGGCCAATGGGTCATTTAAGAGGCCGAATCTTCCAGAACATTGTGTACCTCAGATACTGAAGCACAAGGCCCCAGACACTAAGCCACAAATCCACCCTTCAACACACTCACACACAGACACACTGTCAATGACACCTTTGTGGCTTTATACACTCTCTACACTCCAAACCAGTCTCATTAATATCATATTTGTATCACATGAATCCATCAATTATGTTTTATCAATACAAATAGACACGGTTATATCAAAGCAATTAAAAGAATGTTTTTATTACAATAATAGCAATGCACACAACAACAACACTTACAAAAAATAATTCAGTCTACACCAATGAAACAGTCAAAATTAAAATTTACATTATGAATATAATACGACATTGATTTATAAAAGCAGTTTAAAATAACGATCACATTTACTTTACGTTAATAATAACAATTACTGTATTTACACGAACTGACAAAACAATATTTTTAACATTTCAATAATAACAGGGATGCTTTAAAAACACACAAAATAACTTTTCAAGATATATTCTTTTTGCCAAATTTATTTGCTTCAATGAAGATTTCACATATTTTCATTTACAACACAAATACTGAGACATACTGAAGCAATCATCCTTAGAGATACTAACCAATGACAGCATCATTAAAGAATCATTAAACAGAATATTCTAATGCACGAGAATGAGTAAAGAATTTAAAATGAATGCTTTAATAAATACATAAAGTTAAGTACACATTCAAAGAACTAAACTTTAGGACAAAAAAAAACAGTTAAATCCTGCTAAAGCAATCTGTAAGTTGATATATGTTAGAGACAAACTATCCGTCTAATTTGGGGGTTAAAAAAAAAAAAAAAAAAAAAAGCAAACACAGCAAAGTTATATGCCTAAGCGATATACAATAAAATAAAACAAATAACATTTCACAGCGGATTAGACCACATAATCATTTACCAGTAAAATCCTAACGGCCTGAAGGCAGCATTTTTTTGGATATTATGATTTTTTTGTAACTAACTAACAAACATGTTAGTTATATCAAATCCCGAAATGCGTTTAAAAAAAAACAGATTAAAATATATGTGTGTGTGGGCAAAAAAATATATAAAAAAAACACAAACACACACACACAGGATGACTAGAATGTCATAATAACAGCTATGTGAGATGTCAAAAGTAGTAAAAAGCTTCAATTTTGAGACTGGTCAACTATGCACCCAAAGCACGATTCATATTGTTCTATCTAATCTCCTATATACACAACAAATGCAATCGAAGCAAATTTCGGGAAAATGCATCACATTCAGTTAACAAATGAACATCGAATGTCAAAACGTAGCTAAATATTGCAGGCGATGCCTCAAGTCAGAACTGAATCACGCTGCGAATTCTGGTACTGGGGAAAGGGTATCCATCTTCCTCTGCAAAACTCCTCCCTAAAATGGAGGCAGCTGTCCTAATACATCCAATGTCTCGCTCCAGCACTTGGGTAAAGCTTTGAGAAGAGTCAGACGTTACGCTGCCATCAGCACAAGGACATGAGTAAAAGGAAGAAAGCAAGTAAGCCAGGACAGCCACCAAAAAAGAGAGAGGCTCTATGTTCTGGCTGCCTGCCAGTGATCCCTTTAAAATGCCATTGTGGCTTTGATATTGAATATATGCAAGTAATGCAGGAGAGTGAGAGCCTTGTTCTTTCACACACAAAATGTATAAGCTCGCTCCACAAGGGCTACAGAGAGTCCTGGGGGGCGCTGTTGGACATTACAACAAAAATGGCTGCCATTTTCATTTCGAGATATATCCTTTCTCACAAAACAAAAATAAAACATTCATACAGCTTTTTAACCATCCATATGAAGTCACGAGTCTCTCTCAAGAGTCTCCTCCTGTAACCTTCACCTTCAAACATTAGGCTTTTTCTATGCCAGATTGTCAGAAGAGTATTTTTTCACCTGTCCGTTAATCAACCTGTCTAATCATTGTGTTCAATGAAGAAATCAGTTAGAAATTCATATTCAGAAAGCAAGTACTGGAAATGATTGGTGTGCCAAGCTGAAAGTGCGATTACTCAGCAACGTTTCAAACGTCACATCTGACAAAGAAAAACAGAGACTCATTTCGGTTAGCATTAGCTTCTCTGATGCACCCTCATCAGCCTGCAGGCTTTCATAATCGCACCTTTGCACACCTCTCTGCATTCCTGCCGTTCCACCTCTCTCTCCATGACATGCCCAAATGTGCTTCACAGAGTACTGGGTGGGAAATGCCCTTTTAAACCTACCGTCAGCACGGCAGCACAACTGCAGAACACAGGTATCACCTTTAAGTTTAGCTGGTTCTGTCACAGCTCCAAGAGGTCATCGGAAGACATCAGACATGTAATCCTCCTGCCTGCAAAAGCCCAAATATAAAGAATTAAAATCAAAAAAAGTAAAATACATTTATTGCAAAAGAACAGCTATGCTAATACCGCTCACGGTACAAATACACAATTACACTTTAGTTGACATACCTGACGTTATATATATATATATATATATAAAGGTGATGCATTATATATTACTATATTACTTTTTACTCCATAATCCTTTTTTTTTTAATTCCGTAACTTCAACCATGTTCAATAAATGTAAAATTTATCAGATGGCCGTACTATATTTTTTTTTTAGCAATTTAAAAGCCTAAAATGCCTGATAATGCATCACCTTTGAATAGAAATACTAATATAGCTAAATAATTTTCTCCAACAGGTTGTTTGAACTGCACAGCAAATTTTTCATTTTCAAATACCAATCATTACAAACAAATGTTTTACGGGCCTGTGAGCTAAACCGACATGCACGCACACTTACACACACACACACACACACACTTACACACACACACACACACACACACACACACACACACACACACACACACACACACACACACACACACACACACACACACACAGCCTGGCCAGTTGATACATGGAGTACTGAGGTTGGACACTGATAGGCCTGTAAGGTGAACTGATATACATAAGCGTGCACCGGAGCCTTTATAATACCATCAAACATTACTGTAATGAAAACCCTGAGTCAAGTACAAGGAAAAACGAATATATTCTACATGCACTGAGCTGCTCAAATTCTTTGAAAATATCGGCCCATCAGTTTGTGCTGTAGGCAACAAAAACACACAACCAAGAGAAAACGCATTTCTCTAGGCGTCTCATATTGAGTCACACCTATTCTAAATTAACAATGTGCTCCAAAAAGTAATTGTTTATAAAATATTTAGTGAATTTCTTTAAAGAAAAAGCATAAAAGCTTACATCGATGTACAGTTACAATTACTACTATTAAATTAAATAAGGAGTCATTCAGGGCCCAATTTCAGTAGACTTAAGCCTAAACACTGCAAAATGCCAAAATTTTAAATGTGTGCGTTATTATGTGTTATTAGAAAATTTAAACAGAAACCTTAACAACACTGTACGTCTAAAGAAAAAAAAGAAAATACTGAACAAATATTTCAAATTTTGTTTGCTCTCTTGCACTTGCACTCTGTTAATTCTAACATTATATATGCGCTATAGCAAAAATATACACATTATATTTTAAACATACATTAAGTTTTTAATGCATTTTTATTTTAATCATCAAGCTATACATAAATATAATTTATCAAACCTAGAGGCCATTTATCGCTACAAATTAAATTACAAAATACTTTCACACTATAACCTTGTGTGACTTTCAAACATTATATATATTTTTTATTTGTTATATCTTTGTGTTTAGATAATATACTAGATTATAATTAAATATCTGCATCTAGGAAAGTGAGCCAAGGGTTTACGTCTTCATTTAAGATTATTTAAATACTGTAACTTGTATTATATAATTGCTTAGATTATTATTATTTATTTTTAATTATTACACCAGCCCTCTGGGTCAGGGCATAAAACCATCCTGTGAGTGCTGTGTCCCAATTCCATTCACTAAGACATTTTACACGGACTCAAAACATACTAAAGGGACCACTATATCTATATCTATAATGTAAAGACTTGTGCCTCCCGTGAAGCAGCCATCTTCTTTTGCATATGACTCAAAAGCTGAGTCCTATGACCACTTATTTGATATCAACATCAAAGAGAGATGTCTCTGTCTGCTTTAAAACTGTGAATGCATGAGCATGCAAAGCCAAGGCACATGGGCAACAGATTCATGGTGCCTTTTTAAATCTGGACCAATACGAACAGGTCAAAAAGGATAATTTAGAGTGATTTAAAAGGAAGAAACCAGGCCCAACACTCAAAAAACGTAAAACCGAAAGATAAGCGTAAAGTTAAGAAACAATAAATCCAAAAAAAATTATCCAAAAAGAAAAAAATACTAGCCTATAACAAAAAATATGATAGCTACTTAAGAAAATGCCTCATAATAAATATTATGTTTTCATTATATAATAAATTATAAAGGGGAAACAGGACTAGTTGCTATAAGTTTTACTTCAGCGAATATTGTTCAGTATTTTCTGCAGTTAATTGATGTTTCGGCACAAACCCTAAGGTTTTAGCAATACAAAAAAACTTTAGTTTATTAAAACACATTGTTATTTTTTAGTAGGGCATGTTGTAAAACATGTAAATGTTAATGCACAATAATCTCAAACCATTTCATTTTGAGCAAAGATTTTGCAATTTATAACTTGAATGTATTTGTAATATATTCGCAATGTAACAACATGCCCCATTATAAACCTCATGTTCCAACCTCACATTTATAAAATATTAAATGTATTAAAAATGTTTAATCAAGATTTTAAAAAATAAAAACTAAAGTAAATAAATCAAAGCTGGATTTTAGCTGGACAATCATTTTCAGTTATAAAAATCAGTTGATATAGTAATTTTTCCTTAATGATTTAGCTGATTTTGTCTGTTCACTTCTTGACCCAACGGCTCAAAAATATGACAATACGTTATTTTAAAATTCACTAAAATTATCACTAAAAGACTATGAACTATGAAGAGTAGTAGTAGTAATATAACCCTAGTCTTTGCTCCAACTACCCACCGTCTTCCATTTATTATTGTCGGATGAAAAAGTAAACTAGTTGCAATAAGTAATTTGTTTGGGGACTTATGATATATTTTAATACGCTAAGTCAAAGCAATTTAATTTGATGCTTTACTATACTAGCTATTGGGGAACGAACCACTTATGGACGATACCAGCCAAGCGCGCAACAGAACTGCACTGACACCAGTTGCGAGCTGTGACCGGAGATACCACAAGTTAGCGCCACCGTAGGATTACAGACACCGAAACGCGTAAGGAGCTTTTGGCGGTTAATTTTTTTGTCAGTAGTTTTGCCAAATGCCTCTAAAGTCTACGCACTGTCGATAGACTTATCACTCCTAACCTAAAATCCAACATTTTTAAATTTAACTACGAAAACAGACTAAACGCCAAACCATGAAGAAATACGACGCAGTTATCCACCGCAAGCGAAAATCTGACGCGCAGAGACGGGCCTTAAATTGCGGATAAACAACAGCCGACTTGGCGCATGGCTGCATGCTTTTTTTTACCGTGCTGTATACAGTCCAGACAGGCTGATATTCTCACTGCAGCAGTGTTTTGGCATCACGAGTTCATGGGGTTAATGAGAAACCGTGCTCACGTGAGCACAGGTGCGTCATCTGTCTGAGGAGATGATCGCGATAAACTCTTTCTTCATCCCGCCGAACGACATGCGGTAACATGTAATCACATTAAAATGACCACCCTGCAGCCGATCAGCGGTTTACATGCGCCGTCCTGTTTGCTATGATTAAGCAACATCGCACACAGTTAAGTAATATATTCATGAACAACACAATCACCATAACAACGGCAGACCGTATTAGACAAAAAGATTTGCGCCCCGCCACGATCATCTTACCTGTGAATTAATGAACTGTCTGTCTGGTGGAAAAACATGGAATGAAACTTTGAAATGCGCTACAATAGAATCTAGTTTTCGCGCTACGAAATGACTACAGTGTTGGATGATTGTTAAATTCCGCTCTGTCTCCCTTTGTCTTTCTAAGGACTATGAGCGAGACTCTGGATAAACTCCATCACCATTTTTATCAGTTTCAGACAGACTCCAGACACTCTCTGGCCACTTACGTGTCGTGCACTGTCTGCGCAGCGCGTTCACGAGCGTCGGCGCGCCACAGACTGACAAGCACCAGACCAATAGCGTCCCGAATTCGAGCATGATATCCAATAACAACAGCCCAAAAAATGATAACCTCTGAATGACTCCCCGGATGGATGCAGAGAGAAAATAATCTTTAGGAAACGCAGTCAAAGAAATATGATTGGAGATGGGGATGAATCAGGTTTATCATTGCAGACATAACGCTTGCTGATATGGATTTTGAATCGTATGAGAGAAGCAAACGGCATAAGAATTCGTTACTCTGCACTCGACCTTAGCTTTAAAACAGTCTGGATTGCATCACCAAAGGATAATAGGCTATATTTAATTAAAATAGTGTACTTGCTGACAGTTTGAGCTGTATATATTAATTATATTTTAAGAGAAATTGGAACAATGAAATAAAAATATGAATAGTTATAGCCTAATAAAAGAATAGTCGGACGTTGTAGACATTTTCAAATAATATAATACAAACAAAGATCTGATACAATTATGTTTATTAAACACTTATTTATTCTTTGATCTTAATATGAAAAAAAAAACAATTTATACAGTTTTAAACAGAAACTAAAGCCAAAATTGGCTGATAATGAAAAAAATTGGGGCAAGGATCAAATGTATATATATTAAGATAGGATGGAGTAACTTGAGCAGAGGGACTCATCACTTACTAATTTGACTTTTTTTTGTAAGCTAATTCTTCCCAAACTCTAGTAAAATTGAGTTTTGAAATCAATTTGACATGCTTAAAATGTAGAATGCTCTAGTCAGGGTGATATGGACCATGATTCTGCACAAATATGATTCTGCCACTGCCAAGGTTATTTATAAAAATTAAATACAACAATGGAATCAGTGAAAAAAAATGTACACTACCAGTCAAAAGTTTTTGAACAGTAAGATTTGTAATGTTTTTTAAAGAATTCAAAGCAAAAATTTTCAGTATCATTACTCCGGTCTTCAGTGTCACATGATACTTAAGAAATCATTCTAATATGCTGATATGCTGTTCAAGAAACATTTATTATTATTATTATTATTATTATTATTATTATTATTATTATTATTATTATTGTTATCATCAGTATTTAAAACTTTTCGTTCAAGATTCTTTGATGAATAGATCCAAAGTTCAGCATTTATCTGAAATAAAACGCTTTCGTAACATACACTATACCATTCAAAAGCTTGGAGTCAGTAATTTTTTTAGGGAAATAAATTATTTAAATTAATACTTTTATTTAGCAAAGATGCTTTAAATTGATCAAAAGTTAGGATAAAGACATTTATAATGTTACAAAAGAGTTATTTTTCAGATAAATGCTGTTCTTTAGAACTTTCTATTCATCAAAGAATCCTGAAAAAAACTACTCAGCTGTTTTCAGCGTAATAATAATAATAATAAATGTTTGTTTGAGCAGCAAATCAGAATATTAGGATGATTTCTGAAGGATCGTCTGACTAAAAATTCAGCTTTGAAATCACAGGAATAAATTACATTTTAAAATAAATTCAAAGAGAAAATAGTTATTTTAAATAGTAAAAATATGAAAAAAATGACTGTTTTTGCTGGATCAAATAAATGCAGGCTTGGTGAGCAGAAGAGACTTCTATAAAAAACATTAAAAATAAGAAAAAAACTTTTGACTGGTAGTGTATATTGCAACTTCCATATAACTGCAATAACCACTATCCAGTAAGAAAAAACATCTGCAACTTCTACTAACAGCTAGCCTATACTTGACACACTTCATCACTTCATACTGTATCTATTACCTGTTAAGACCAAAATCTTCAATATAACCATCTAAACCCCCATTAATCAACAAGCCAAGCACTGATGAAGAATCTTAAGGGAGGATCAATTTCTGAATAATTCACTCAGGCTATTGTAAATAGTGCTGTACTAAATAAATTAAATATGCTTATCGGTTGTAAATTAAATTTAAATTTAAAAGCAAATTTCTGTCATGCCAAACTGGAGTCTATCTAACCTTAACCTGTTTTGGTACACACGGTAAAGCTAAATAAATCAGGCTGGTCTGTACAGTTACGCACACCCTTCACATCCCTCCTTGCAGTTTGATACCCATGATGCAGCGCGGCTCAGTCCGGTCGCCATGATTCTTGTGCAGATGTTTTCCGAGCTCAGACTGGGGACATTTAACGCTAAGCTAACGGCCTGAAGCTCTGCACTTAAACCAGTTTCAATGCACTCATCGACGTTATAGAGATACCAGAGTCTCCAAGATAACACACAGTCTTGGGTTATGGCGACCAATGCCGGGGGTATGATATAAATGTTAATATTAAATTACACTTAGTTTAGCTCCCAGCTAGTGCTAACGAGTTAGCTGCTTTTGTTTCATAATATGCTGAGCTTCTGAGATCTGCTGTTGGTTTACAGGTTTAACAGTTGACCCCTATGCAACGACTATCTGTTAGGATATTTTTTATTTATATGGTGTGTCATATTGATGATCGTGAGTCATTAGCAGACGTGCATTTACATATTTCTACTCATTTGCGGTTGCTAACTAACGTTAGCTAGCTGAAGGGTTGCAATGAATGCGCAGCCCGTGTGTACACATAAATGCAACGAATAATATATATTCTTGGATAGTTATTTTGACGTTTATATGTTGGATGAAGAATTGTTGTGTTTACCTCTATGAGGTTGGGTCTGTATGGTTATGTAAGCATCTGTACCGCTGCCTCGACAGACAGTACGACTGTTGTTTTGTCCAGGCCAGAAATACAACAAATGATGTGTTTGAGCTTTATTTCAATCAAACCTTTGCTGGTTTTGTCATGTTTGTAACACGTACGTGTTTATATGTTAATGTAGACGTGATATTATATCAAGTGCTGTAGTAGTTTTTTACAGAGACCAGGATCAGTTACTGTAAATCCCTTCAACCTGTCAATTGTACAGTACATCACTGTCAGCTGCATGGTTGCAGATTTGCAATTTTAATGTTGTTTTCCAGTTCTGTATTTGATTTGGATTACATACAAATGGAAATGTTCTTCCCAATGAACACATTTATGTTTCAAATTGGTAGTTGAGCAGCAATAAGTAAATATCACAAGAACGTCTTCCAAATAACATTTTTACTGGTTAATGTTTTTTTTTTCCTGGAATATAGAGCTGATTATATGATAAACAGTTGTTAGTTTGATAGTTTACCCCAAAATTAAAATTCTGTCATCATTTACTCTTATGTCATTCCAACCCTATATGACTTACTTTCTTCTGTGAAACATAAAAGAAGATATTTAAGAAGTTTCTCTTTGTTTATAATAATAATTATAATGGAGGTCAGTGGTCAACGGAATACTTTGTTCTTCTTTTGTGTTCTGCAGAAGAAAGTCATACAGGATTGGAACGACATGAGAGCAAGTAAATTATCACAGAAATTAAAATTTTGAATGAACTGTAATTTTAAGATCAGAGATGTTCCTCAAAGAGTAGTATATTTGCAGATTTTTGAACCCTATCGTATTAAGTACAAAATATTGAGGTGCTAGGGCTGAGCATTAAACACAGTCTAATTTTAAGATATTTTATTTTATTATATGTAATAATGAAAGACTAATGTTTTGTTTTCTTGTCTGCGTGTAGATGATGAGTTTGAATATGATAAGCCTGGTGCTGAAAGGTCAAGAAGACGGAGAGGAGAAGATGACGACTTAGAAAGGTAAGTCTTCACTGTCTGTCTCATTGCTGGCTTTGTTTTCATCTCTCTATTAGGAAGAATGAAAAAAAAAAAAATGAACAAAGAGAGCATCAGTTTCCCAGAAGCACTTACTGCATTCCAGCAAAAGTCTTTCATGGCATTGAATCACATCAGCATTCATATAGACTTCATTGGTTGCTGTAGGGTGTGGTGTTTGCAAAACACATAAAGTTGTTGCTTTGATATCTTGCTTTGCTCTTTTTTTTGATTTATTGTAAAAAGCGTCATATTTTTTAATCAAAATTTTATCAATCCACAGTGATTTGGAGGAGGGAGACTTACTTGAAGAAGATTGGTTGTCATCAAAGAAGGTGAAGTGATTTTTATCATTGCTATTTTTCAACCCTCTTGTTAAACTTATATTGTTATATAATCCTCTGCTGTTACCTTGTTGTTGTTTTATTATTATTATTATTTTTTTTTTTTAGCAGAGAGCATAGCCTTTGTTCTTTCAGTTGCTGCCTAGTTTCTGTGTTTTAAGCAATCTTAACTGATGAGAATACATACATTATTTCCAGTAGGTGTACTTAATGTTCAAGGTTTATAAGGCCAACAACATACAGTTGAGGTCAAAAGTTTACACACACCTTACAGACATCTGACAATTGATAATTATTTTACCAAAATAAGAGGAATCATACAAAATGCATGTTATTTTTTTTATTTAGTACTGACCTGAATAAGATATTTCACGTAAAAGAAGTTTACATAAAGTCTACAAGAGAAAATAGTAGTTAATAATAATTATAATAATTTATAAAAATGACCCTGTTATTCATGTCAGAACTCAATTAAAAAATAACATGCATTTTGTATGATGCCTCTTATTTTGGTAAAATAAATACAATTTTGCACATTCTGCAAGGTGTATGTAAACTTTTGACTTCAACTGTATTTAACAATCTTACCAAAATATGAAGCATATTAAGCAGGGATTTTTAATAATTTTTTTTGCCCACCCCAGAACCCCTCAGAGCTGTCAGATGAGGAGCTAAACGATGACCTCTTACAAAGTGATGAAGAGGACCAAAATGCAAGGTACCCTGAATAAAACTTCCAAATAAAATCCTAGGCTTTTTAAAATATCTAAGTAATCTTGTATTACTGTTTTTGTTCATTTTTATGCTGAAAAAACAAACTATTAGATATTTTAGACAAGATACATGAGTGAAAATTGCTTAGTGTGATACAATTTTAGGTCTTGTAACAGAATTGTTTTTCCACATAGACCTTTGTTGTTGTTTTTAGTGTTTCTTGTCTTTAGGTACAAGACAATAATGTTGGGTCTTTCTTATGTAGCCTATATTGTGTTTGTGGCGTTATTGTTTGGTTTGCTTGTTTTGTATACAATTACTTTTTTATTATTGTTTTATAAAACCCATTGATCACTGACTGAAAGTGCAATATGAAGAAAGTTTTTATTACTAGTTCTATTAGTAACTGCTAAATTGCACATAGGGATCGCATTACGGTGACATCTTTGATTTGCCCTGGCTATAGGTTTTTGAAGAGTACGATTTTTAATGTTTTTTATAGAAGTCTCTTCTGCTCACCAAGCCTGCATTTATTTGATCCAAAATACAGCAAGAGCTGTAAAAATGTGAAATATTTATACTATTTAAAATAATTGTTTTCTATTTGAATATATGTTAAAATATAATTTATTCCTGTGATTTCAAAGCTGAATTTTTAGCATCATTACTTCAGTCACATGATCATATAATCATATAGTCAAATAATGTTACAAAATCTCTATATTTCAGATAAATGCTGACCTTTGGATCTTTCTATTTATTATAGAATCCTGAAAAAAATCTACTCAACTGTTTTAAATATTGATAATAAAAATGTACTTTGGATCAAATAAATGCAGGCTTGGTGAGCAGAAGAGATTTAAAAAAAAAAACACACAAAAAAAAATCTTACTGTTCAAAAACTTTTGACTGGTAGTGTATGTAAATTAAAATATTTGTTTTAGAAGACTGATATGACACACATCATTGTAAAAAATATTACAGATACTCTTTTCTTTTGGGTTAATTTAATTTGGGTTGATTGGGTCAATTACTAATTGCTAATCTTCTAAAATGACAAAATTACAATTGGTTTAAGATATGCCAATTGATACTACTGCTGGCTAAATCTGAAGATGAGATGCTTATGATTATGAATGTCAAAATAGCCTATATTAAGTATTTTTTCAGTTTTTATTGTTGCACAGAAAAATGTAAACTTAAATTAATATAAAATACAACATTACCTAAATGGTTTACTTTTCAATTTGTAGGGTCAAAATTGCCTTCAGCCCATAATTTATGCAAAGCTTCAGTGCTCTAAAATCAATAGAGCACTCCATCCATAACATAATTAGAGATGACATTGAAATAACGTTGACACCTTCTGCCCTAATCAAACAGCTTTCTTTTTTTTTTGCAATAAAAAGAGTTTTATGTGACACGCTTCACTTCAGTCTCTAATATAGTTATTGTGGTAACCCAAGGGCAAGCACAACAAAAATCTACAAATTTGTCACTTTATTGTCCAGAGCTTAACACATGTTTGTCTGTTGATGTCTTTGTGTCTGTGAACTAGTGGTCAGGGTGAGGTAGTGAGTTTAAATGCCACACTGGGTCTGGGCACATCTGGTCACCTTCAAGATGAAGACCCTGATGGAGGTGGATATACTGAATACGCCTATGAAGAAACAGAGGGAGGCCAACAGGGTTTCTCTCAGGGTGGGGAGTACGAAGGAGATGAGTACCAAGGAGAAGTTGTGGAATACACAGGAGACCAGAACAGTGGGGAATATCAAGATGAAGTGCTGGAACTACAGATCGACGAGCCACTGGATGACGAATTTCAAGTAAGTAACGCTTTCTCTTGCTATCTCTATTGCTTACACACACTCTCCATAATACCCCACCGCATTTCCTCCACGTCTGCAGCCTGACACCTCATGCTTTGTGACCCTCAGGCCTTAAGGTTTTGTTCAGGGCGAGATTCTTTTCACAGTCTTTGTTCAGCAGATCTCCTGCCAATCCATGCTTGCTAATGGGAAGAGCTCTCAGACAGGATCTGATAAAGTTGGCTGTAGGTGAAAAGATTATTGACCTTCTTTAAAATAGTCTTTAGCAAGCGTGACACCTGGGCATGATTGATGGGTTGTGTCCTTTCTGTACATATTTATTTATTTGCCAAGATCTTAAAGGGAAAGTTTATCCAAAAATGAAAATTGCATGTCATGAGAATTTGAGCCCAAATCAGTCTAACTTTATGAATTATTCATCAGATCAGATCAGTTTTGGGAACAGATCCTACTAAAAATTACAATTTATTTATATATCAGACAGCAGACAAAATTGGTAAGATGAAAAGAGGAAAAACAAAGCACTGGAGATTTGTAATTCAATCCGAAATGATAAAATCTTGAGAAGACTGGACGCTGTCTGACCAGGTTGAGCAGAGGCCACTCTGAGTGAAAATAGACTGGCCCTTTTCCAATCTATAAAAAGCTGTCTTGGGTCAGATTTAAAGGAATTTTCTATAATGGCTACCTCTGTTCCAGACTCTATGCAATGTAGGGCTGGTCCGAATACCATTTTTTGAGCTTCGAAGCTTCGGTAGTAATCGACATCGAATATTCGAAGCTTCGGTGGGAGGGGCTGAACATATTCTTCTCTCTAATAAAGGCAGGAATCTCTGTATGTCTTTCTGTTTGCATTTTTATTATGTCGAGAACAGTTCATCCAAACGATTTTTGCTGTGGACCCAAGGGAGTGCAGTGTTGCATTTTGGTGCAATATGGACACACCACACATTCAGAATTAATAAATTGTAATAGAACATTGCGAGTTGGATGTGGCACGCCTCACGCAGGCAGAGCTTATGCTTCATGCCCTGCGTTAGTGATACAAAACACACAGGTCTGTTAAGAGCAATACAATTTTTAACAAACAAATCACTGCCAAATCAGAAATTAGCAGCACAGTAATTACTGACACTGTAAAGGGTAGGCTATTTAAATAAAAGAAGAACGAAAAATGGCGCGGTGTTTATATATAAATAAATTTATATCTAAATTATTTATAAATAAAAAATATATACATTATATATAACGTTTGTGTATATAAGCCTATATATAAAATACATAGCCTATGTATATTATTTTGAAACCCAAAATAAATGAGGCTCAAACATTATTAACAAACGTGCGTGTTTATTTGAGCACTTCCGTCTAGAGGTCGACCGATATGGGTTTTTCTATAGCCGATGTTTAGAGGTCAGGGTCAGCCGATGGCCGATATTTGCTGCCGATTTTTAGGGCCGATATCTTGAAGTTCTTCCCTTCATTTGCATGTCACACTAATAATAAGTGGATGCACATCATTTCTAAACTTAACATCATGAACAATGAACACAATGAACCATCTTTTGGATCTTTATTTTGTGCACTGCACAGTATTATTATAAAAGATTTAACCAAAGTTAACCAAACAAATCGAACTGACCAAGTATTAAAGGTCCCACTTTACATTAGGTGGCCTTAACAACTATGTACTTACATTTAAATTAATAATTTGGTACAGTGTACTTATTGTGTACATGTTTTTACATTTGAATTTATATATTTTTAAAAACCTATATGTAATTACATTTGTGATTAATTTCTGTAATTACCACTGTTGAACCAACCCTTACACCCTAACCCACCCTGAAACCTATCCATACCACCAAACCTGTCCCTAACCTTACCCATATCCCACCTTAATAGAAGCAAAAGCGTTTTGCAATGCAATATGACCACATTATGTACATTGTACTTTACGTACATAATAATTAAGGCCACCTAATATAAAGTGTGACGTATTAAATATATAAAACAGATAATTTAAAAACTGTTAATCATTTACATAAAAGTTTAAGAGATTGAGATTAATGTTAAACTTTAATGTTTTAAATACAATTTTGAATACAGAAATTTTAAATGTTTTATATAACTGAGAGGACCTGCCAGCAGATGGCGGCAAGACACTGACTTAATTACTGAATCATATTCATTTGATTCGTTCGAACAGCTGATTCATTCCTGAATAAAGCAAATGACTCTCTTTATGAATGGGAAATTGAATCATTTCACCAGATTTGTTTCAAAATGCACGTTCATTCATAAACGAAACACCGCAGTGTTTAAATGGAGATGCACAGTGGCTCAGTTGTGACTTGTTTCAGAATACTTTTGATGACAAAAGAGAGCAAAATCTTACTTTTGACAACGGAATAAAGCAAAATCAGGCAATAGTGTAATCTGCCTGCCACCCACCCGCACCTATATTTTTCTCAGATTTAGCTAACCGCACGCGATCTTCCTATTAAAATTATAATTTTTTTTTTCTTCTAGCTTTTTTTTTTAAATGTACTTACTATATAAGCTATATTTTCAAGACAACGGTGGTGACAGCAATGGTAACAAAAGAAAGAGGAAGGGGAAGGAAGAAAGGAAGGGAGGGGAAGGAGGAGAAAAGAAGAAAAGAAAAAAAAAAAGGAGGGGAGAGAGGGAAAGAGAAAGAAAGAGGAGAGGAGGGAGGGGAGGGAAAGGGAGGGAAAGGGAGGGAAAAAAAAAATTATTATACTTTGAACTTTACATATATTCAAATGGAAAAAAAAATAGCAATGGATACATGCTGGATTTATATAATATATTATTGCCATTACTACTACTACTGTTATTATTATTACTTATTTATAATAACTCTTTCTTACATGTATTGGAGGATGGGGGAGTATTGTTATTCAACACATTGCATGTATGTCCATTTGTTTGTCATTTGGTTTGTTTGTTGTTTATAAATTATATTTGTCTTTTGTTATGTTTATTGTCAATAAAAAAAAAAAATAAATAAATAAAAAAAAAATTATTCTAATTCTTAGTTTTGTATGATAATATGATAAATGGATGGTTCATTTTAACAGCTGATCTTCACATCGCTGCACACTTACAGTATATAGGCTTAACCACTCGTGCTTTTAAGCCAAATCCATGCTTAAAAAAAAAAAAAAAACGTTTACTGACATCTGAACTTGACCATAGGTATAAACTCGCAGTATCTGAGGTGACGGAGAGGACGGTGCGGTGTGGGCGCATCAGGTGCAATCATCAAAATATATTTAAAAGGAAGCTGGCGCCAAGGTCCTCACCACAAAACTCAAGTTTAGATTTTAGAAAATGTAGTTAATGTTTACATCGTTATTGATTTATCTCATCCACGCGCGACCCACCCACAAGTAATTAGAATGTATTTTTTTTATTACCAGACCCGCGGATATAACCTCCATCCGTGCATCAGTGACTACGTTTACATGGACAACAATATTCCGATTTTAACGCGATTAAGACAATACTCTGATTAAGAAGCAACCATGTAAACTGATATTTTTGATTAATTTAATCCGACTAAGGTCATAATCGGAGTAAACACAAATCGAATTAAGACAGGTGGAGTATTCCTATTTCAGTCGCATTATGGAAGACATGTACACACCTTAATCACACTATTCCCCTTGTGTAGGACTTTTCGCCACATTTTGCGACAGGATACACACTAATGCTGCGTTCCAGGCAGGTTTTTAAGCTGGTAAATCACGTCTTCAAACCACGACTAAGGACTTTGTAGCGTTCCAGGCAAGTCACACCAAGCATTTATTATTTTTATATTAATTTGATTGCAACGTTATATTGTCCTAAACTCTATTTTTCCACCGTGTGCCACTTGCATAAACACCGCACCCCTAGAGGCTTTATTGTTGTTTCGCGGGCTATGTCACATCAGAACTCGGAACTGGGAGTACGTCAATCTAGTACGAGTTCACGGATGGGAATTCACGGGCTTGACTGCCTTTCCAGTGCACTTTAACTGGTAGAAGTTTGGAAAAACACGGGTAACGGGTTGCCTGGAACGCGGCATAACGCTCTTAGTTGGTCGCACATTAGAGATGCGCGGATGGGCTCAATCGTCACCCGAATCCGCAGCTTCAAATAAATTATCTGCCCGCCACCCACCCCACGCACACAAATGAAATTGTCTGCCTGATGAAAAACGTATTTAAAACACGTTCAAGTTTTAGAAAATGTAGTTAATATTTGCATCATTATTGATTTATCTCATCCACCCGCGACCCACCCGCAAATAATCAGAATGCATTTTTTTATTACCCGACCCACCCGACCCGCGGATTATCCGCAGCGCCCGCGGATATAACCGCCATCCGCGCATCACTATCGCACATGCATATGCTTTGGGTTCATTTTTATTTATTTATTTTTTGCTACAACATGGGATTAATCTGATAAATAGTTTGTCTGTTATCATAATTTATAGTTTTATGGAAACGTAGTTAACATTCAACCCGTTCTTTTTCATTAGTATTATTTGTGATTTTAATTTTGTGAACGGGATTTCCGCTATTGGAATGTCTTAGGATGCTTTTCACTCTTACTTTCGAATTCATGATCTTGGTTTTGCTTGCATATCAATTTTAAGATTAAAACAAATTCTTTAAAAGATGGATTTGTTACTTTTAATTAAACAGCATAACAACAATAAAATAAAATAGCTTGTATAGCATTTATTAACAAAAACTAATAAGACGAGGCATGGACTCCATCACATGCTGTGTTATATGCCGGTGTTGTGCCGAATTCTGACCCCCGCCAGATTTCTACCCCCCTAGTATTGGTAGGTTTAGGGTTAGGTGTGGGGGAGGGGTTAGGATTCAAATTTTTTCAAATTAATTAATAAAAAATAAATAAAAGAAAGCCTCCAAAGCGTAATGAGAGGTAAACGGCAAAGATAACAGGGTTTTCAAAATGAAAACAAACAAAAAAAGTAAAACTAAACTGGTTTTCGGTGACTGTGCTTGCGCGTGTTTTTTTTTTCCTAAAATCTGACTGGCTCTGAGCAGATGCTTTAGGGCAGCACAGCATGCACTCGCACAAATGCGACCACGGCAAATTTTAACTCACACATTCTAAACAATTTGTTGCATATGTTCAGAGCCACTTAAAGCTTTTGTAAAATTAAAACCGAAACATCCAAAAGTCAACGAAGATGAACTGATAACGTCGCATGTGGACGTAATGATGTCATTAATCGATCTATGCACTATAACATTTAAAACGGGAACATGAAAGGAATATTCTAAAAGCAACTCATGTAAACAGCTTAATCATATTATTGTCTTATTCAGAATAAGGTCATTAATTAGATTACTGGTGTCCATGTAAACGTAGTCACTGTCTCCGAGCAAGGCGGAGTAATCGCAATGCTGCATAGTTTGTGAGAGCTGCCGCGTTCTCCACCCCACGCACAGAGTGAAATTCTCCAACTCCAATACAGGAAAAATAAAACGGAACTTATAACACTGGGGCGAATATGTTAGCAAACAAGCTGCTGATTGTTTTAGACTACAGTCCTTAAACTTAACTGCAAGTAAGCAAACCTTTAACTAGCCGTAGCATTATGCCAGTTCCTGACGGTCCTATGATTTTCTTTCACTAAGACATTTGCTTGTAGTGAATTTCTCTTTAGTGAATTTATAATGTATCTTAAAGGGATAGTTAATCAAAATTAACCCATGACTTACTCACCCTCAAGCCGTCCTAGGTGTATACAATCAGAGTTACATTAAAAAATGTCCTGGCTCTTCCAGGCTTCATAATGGCAGTGAATGGCTGTTGAGATTTACAAAACCTTGTTTTGTACTTCTAATTCGTGACCAGTGTTTTGTTTTGCTCTCTCCACTGCGCTTCTGCATTTGTCACTTCCGTATTCATCACCGCATTCAGCTACATTCTACCTCATCCGCTGTGCGTGCATACAACAGTTATTGGAAGCTGGAGGTTACAGTTTATAAAATGTTAAATATAGATAATTTTCTAAGCAAACACATCCGTTCACTTTAGAAGGCCTTTGTTAACCTCCCGGTGCCATGTGGAG
Organism: Garra rufa; assembly: GCF_049309525.1. Classification (NCBI taxonomy): domain Eukaryota; kingdom Metazoa; phylum Chordata; class Actinopteri; order Cypriniformes; family Cyprinidae; genus Garra; species Garra rufa. The sequence goes on from NC_133363.1 coordinate 29,819,318, forward strand.
CACTTTTAATGATGGATGGATGCACTTTATTGGACTTCAAAATCTCAACAGCCATTGACTGTCATTATAAAACTTGGAATTAGGGCTGGTCCGAATACCATTTTTTGAGCTTCGAAGCTCCAAAATCATGGGGTAATTTTCATTTTTGAGTGAACTATCCCTTTAAAGATTTTCTGGGTTTGTCAGCAATACAATGCGCCTAGGATTTAGACATGGCAATTCCATGGTTTTTGTAAAGGCCAACTTTCCAAGGTTTTTTTTTATTTATTTATTTATTTTTTTTGTTTGTTTGGCAAAAGTGTCTATCATTGTAGTAGGGGTGTAACGATACATGTATTCGTATTGAACCGTTCTGTACATGGCTTTCGGTTCGATTTACGCATTACAAACTGAACGATTCGTTTGACTAATCCTATTACATTTGGGAAATAAAAGCGCTTAAAGTGTGTGAAATATAATGTTCTCAGTGCCACTGTGCTCAACAAGGCAGCCCAAGTTATCTAACAGGCAACGTGATGTCTGCCTCTCCCACCTCCAAAGAAAAACATGAATAACAGACCACAGTAATATTAGACTGCTGTCACTTTAAGAGCTGCCCAGATCTAATATACTGTTACACATGTGTTTTTTTTCTGAGCTGTTGGCTTTCATTTAAAACCTAAATGACTTTGTTTACGAGGATTAAAATCACTTGTTTTCAAACCGCAATGCTTATAAACGTGCAAACAATACGTTTTCGTCACCATGTAGCACAGCAATGTCACGTGGGCCTGTAACTGATCAATGATAGACGAATAACTCTTAAATTAATTTTTCAGCATTTTATTTCAGTGTTCAAAGACAGACAAAATAGTCCAGAGCTTAGAAATTGTTTAGCGAACTGTGGTCATCAGGGTTAGTCACTTTACACAAAGACAGAGAGACTGATAAAATCGTGCAGGAGTCGAGGCTCATCAGACTGCTCCTTTTGTTCTGTCTTTCACTGACCTTTAATGCAGGACAGATGTCGTTGATCATTCTGCCTGTCCATGTGATCGCTTGATCATCTGCATCCAGGACAGTGCTGACAGGTGCACAGAAGCTTTGGCCTCACATTACATTTTGCAAGTTTGTCTGTTCAGTGTTAGTTTCCTCATGTTTCTGTACATTATAATAAAGGCTTATTCTGAATAGTGAGATCTAGATTCACAGTCGCAAAATGACCTGGAGAGTTTTGTAATAGCATATAGCACACATTTTTCTCAAGGATATGACTGGAAAAAACAGTGTCTCTTCAAATATAAGTTTGCTTGAGCACTGTTGACTTCCCATAGCAGTGAAATTTGCGTTGTCTAAATGCATTATAAAAGGTGCCCTCTGACAATAATTGCTATTGAATCATGTGCTAGTGCTTAAAGGTGAAAAGTTTTTTTACTGTAGGCATGTTGCTAAGACTCTAATATGTGCATGGCTGTAAATGGCTATACTGCTTTTTGTTTTATGCATGTTGTGAGAGCAGTGAAGGAATAGTTATACAAAAATGCAGAGTGGGACGTGTCCCAAATAATCTAAGAGAAGGGGAAGCTTCTCTTACACTGTCTTTATCGCTCTTAGTCATGTTGCTTCTACTGACTGTTTATTGCTGTAGGTATGCAAAGCAGAGTTGTATATGCTACGCCCTCTTCTGAAGATAGGGCGGAAATATGCAACTCATTTGCTTTTAAAGTGATACACACCAAAACAACATTTTTTTTAGACACAAAAATGACATTTTCCAGATGTTATAATAAATGATTTGTGGGGTATTTGAGCTGAAACTTCACAGACACATTCTGGGGACACCAAAGACCAATATTACATCTTGTAAAAAGGGGCTTAATAGAAGCCCTTTAAAAACCACTTTTGCCTTCAAAAAGTTTTTTACACTGGCGTAAGACATAACTGACTGCATTTAGATAAGTACCTTTTCATTACAGACAGCTTGAGTAAATTTTGAGATACATTTGCCTATTAATGCACATTAGTCACATCAGTAACAGACAAATGTTAGTTACTTTGTAATATGCTAGATGTTTGATTTCAAAGTTGTGGTACAGTGCGGTAAATTTTAATTCACTTGAATATCCAAAAAAGGCTATTTAGCGCAAGTAGTTGTTATGATTATCCAGCAAACATGACTATATTGTGAGTAGTTTTAATTCAATACTGCCCACTTCTACTTTAGATCGTTTAGAAGTTTAGTGCATCAGGTTGATTGCAGCAGTATCAGATTCCCACACCCAAATTAAAATTTCTACTGAGAATAAAATGTGGACTTTAGCAGAGGGAATGAACTAGTGGCCCAGTAGACTTTAACAGGCCCTGTAGGTATAGCAGGGGGATGGAGACAGGACCTGTGGTGGCTATAGAAACAGAAACAGGCACAGGACCGTGAGGAGGGGGACAAGACCTGTGGTGGAGGACATGAGGTTCAGCAAGGTAGTCAGCAGAAGTCATGTGCGCTCGTCTCTCCGGATGCTTTTGTACATTCTGTGCTCGAGCGTGTGTGAGAATTTGCTCAGAGTCAGATGATGATATTTTCCCTGTCAGTGAGTTATGTGTGCGCCAGAGATTTCTTTGTGTCTGTTTATATATATATATGTGTGTGTGTGTGCGCGTGTGTATGTGTGTGTAAAGACAACACAGTCAATGATATTTTCACCACCACTGAGCCGTGTGCGTGTTTATCTCCCATTCTCTGTGTATCATGTCAAACATTTACATCTCATTGAATTTCAAATATCAGCAGGAATGGTAATAGGGCATAGTAATGAGACCGGGCTCCTACTGTTATGCTAATTTAGGAAGACTCCCCTTCAGCGCCTCCCCTCCCCAACTTCAGAATGCAGCACTGGGCCTTTCTGGCCTCTCTCTCAGATGTGGCATTAACATTTTCATTCAGAAGTGATTTTGCTTCATTCTAGTGTTTTATCTTCATCAGTGTCGTTTTTGGCATTGAACAGGTTCTGGTAGTGCCGACCTACGACACGCTCCACAGCAGGTGTTTCGGTGGATGATGTACAAGAGATCAGTTTAGCCCTGATGTTCATGTCCTGCTTCAATTTCCATTCAGTGAAGTAAATATTCGACTGTTCTTCACAGGTGGATGAGTACCCGACTGAGTATAGTGAAGAGCAGACTCACCAACAGGAAGTGCCTGAGGAGGAGGAGGAGCATGAGGAGGAAGCAGAGGAGCAGGACCGCTCTCAGGTCACAGAATTAGAGGAGGTAAAGAATGGCTTCTGCAGATGATGTTTGCTCCTATCTTTCACAACGTGAGTCTGATGTTTTGTGTGCTCTATGCTTCAGGTGGAGAATGAAAACGATCCAGAAGCTGAGGCCGAACTGGACGTCGATGTGAAGGAGGAGTCTGATGAGGAAGAGGAAGAAAGTGAAGAGTCTGGGCGTCTGCGATTTAAGACAGAGCGCAAAGATGACACAGTGGTCAGACTTTCTGATGCCACCAGTAAAAGGAGGAACATCCCAGACACATTAGGTTAGTCATTAACAAATGAAACCTCATATAGTCTTCTTTTGAGTCACCTCCCCATTATTGCAAATGCTAGATTTCAAGCATTTGTGAGTAAAAATTACTGTGTAATTTTATGATTTGGCCACACTAATGTGACCGACTCATCCATTTGGACATGATTTCTCCCCAAGTCCCGATGGATTACATCGGCTGTGGGGATGAAGACAACAAATTCCATGATTCCACACTCAATCACAGTTTCATCAAACTGCGCCTTTGTTTCTTTGTTTGTTTTGAATATGTGCCCTCTAGTGGGGAAAACTTACATATAGTGCCTTAAAGGGATAGTTCACCCAAAAATGAAAATTTGATGTTTATCTGCTTACCCCCAATGCATCCAAGATGTAGGTTACTTTGTTTCCTCAGAAAAACACAAACAAAGATTTTTAACGAAAACCGGTGCAGTCTACCAGCCTTATCATGGACATGGATGGGCACCAAACCTTTAAAAGTAAACAAAAACATGCACAGACAAATCCAAATCACACCCTGTGGCTCGTGATGATACATTGATGTCTTAAGACACGAAACGATCGATTTTTGTGAGAAACTGAACAGTATTTATATCATTTTTTACCTTTGATACACAGCCACGTCCATCTGTCATGTGCACGAGTTTGGCATCAGTCACGTCACATGAGCACGCGCTCTGGCGTAGAATACGCAAACGCCGTAAGGGGAGATCAGTGAAAAGTCCCGGATGAGTTTGCGCAAACTAATGTAATCTTTTAGCTTTAAATCGGTTTAAACAATCAGGATACGCGCAAGTATTTACCATTTTGAATAGCCGCTATACCCACAATCTCTGTGCACTGTGTAAACAATGAGTGTCGTATTCATGCGACAGATCGCTTCCGGCATTTGCGTATTCTACGACAGAGCGCGTGCACATGTGACGTGACTGATGCCAAACTCGTGCACATTACAGATGGACGTGGCTGTGTATCAAAGGTAAAAAATGATATAAATACTGTTCAGTTTCTCACAAAAACCGATCGTTTCGTGTCTTAGGACATCAATGTATCATCACGAGCCGCAGGGTGTAATTTGGATTTGTCTGTGCATGTTTTTGTTTACTTTTAAAGGTTTGGTGCCCATCCACGTCCATGATAAGGCTGGCAGACTGCACCGGTTTTCGTTAAAAATCTTTGTTTGTGTTTTTCTGAGGAAACAAAGTAACCTACATCTTGGATGCATTGGGGGTAAGCATATAAACATCAAATTTTCATTTTTGGGTGAACTATCCCTTTAAGGCCCATTCCTATTTTTAACTACACTACCAGTCAAAAGAAGTCTCTTATGCTCACCAAGTAACAGTAAAATTTCTAAATATTTTTACTATTTAAAAACACTGTTTTCTATTTAAATATATTTTAAAATGTAATTTATTCCTGTGATCAAATCTAAATTTTCAGCATCATTACTCCAGTCTTCAGTGTCGCATGATCCTTCGAAAATCTTTCTAATATGCTTATTTACTCAAGCCACTTTTTTTTTTATTAAAATCAATATTTAAAACAGTTGAGTACATTTTTCAGGATTATTTGATGAATAGAAAGATCCAAAGATTATTTGAATACATTTATCTGAAATAACTTTTTTTTGTTAAAAAATTATATAAATTAATACTGTTATTTAGCAATGACAATTTAAATTGATCAAAAGTGATTATAATGTTAGAAACGAGTTTTTAGATAAATGCTGTTCTTTTGAACTTTTAATTTATCAAAGAAACCTGAAAAATAAGGTAGACCTACTGGGTTACATAACATAATTAATGAGATGATGTAATTTATATTAATGAGCAAAGCCTTTCAGTTTATACAAATTTACCAATATATTTTTATTCTTTAGTGTTCAGAAGGTTATTAGTAAAGGCTGTTGTTTTTGAAGGGATAACTGAAAATATATTTTGAGTGTTATCTAATGTCCTTTTGTTTTTTCTCTTTTTTGAGTGTAGCTCATGTTTCTGAAGACATTTTTGAATTTGTTGGTCAATATTGTGACAGTAAAATTAAAAATAAAAAAGCTATCACTGTCTCCAAATTTTATGTAAGTGCTTATAAACAAAAATGCTATTATATTAATATCAGTTCATTATAATGTTTCTTAAACTGATCCTCCATAAGAACTATAAGATCAAAAATCTGTATATTTATTTGTCTTTTTTTTTCAGAGCTCTCTGATGCAGCTAAAGCGGACCTGCGGGAGTTTGAGGAAAAGGAACGTCAGAGGAAGCAGGGCCGTTTTGGAGGACGAGGGAGAGGAGGGGATGGAGGGAGGGGAGGAATGGCAGGTAGAGGAGGCATCAGGGGAAGGGGAGGAGCAGGAGGACGAGGAATGGGTGGAAGAGGCGATTTCCATCTATTTGGAATGGGAGGTTTCCGTGGTGAAGGAGGTCGAGGGAGAATAAATGAGCAAAGGCCTCCGCTGATGCAAGTGAACTTGGGAATGCAGGTAAGAGACTGACAATGTGGTATGACATACACATACAAATGCTCCTACTGAACCTGTTTTAATAACACTAATAAAATTGTGTGATAAGACATCTTTAATTAAACATTAGCGATGCACACTAATGACCACTAATTATTATCAGCCAAGTTTAGTGCAAAAGGCCTGCACTGTTGTCACGTTGCAAGTGGATAAAAGAGAATTTTTTAAATAAAATATCACAGTCTGTAATTTAAAGGGATTGTTCACCCGAAAATGAAAATTCTGTCATTAATTACTTACCCTCATGTGCTTCCAACCTTCGTAACACAAATTAGGAAATTTGATGAAATCTAGGAGCTTTCTAACCCTGCATAGAGAGCAATGTAATTACCACAGTCAAGGCCCTGAAGGTAGTAAAGACATCGTTAAAATAGTCCATGTGGAATCAGTGGTTCAACTCTAATGGTATGAAGCTACGAGAATACTTTTTGTGCACAAAGAAAACAAAAATACGAATTCATTCAGCAATTCTTCTTTTCCCTGTCACTTTCCGCTGCCATTCATTTAATAATTGTGGTTAGTCTTGTGGGGATAGTCGTGATTTTGCTTAAGATTTGTGAATCAAAAGAGTCTACTGGGAGAGCAGTATCTGATGGTGAACTGAAGAAGAGAAGAATACTAGTTGTCAGTTATTTATATGATCAAAACTAAGTGAACATATCAAAAATGCTCTTAGCAAATCAGAAACCAGACTGTGCAAAGTTAAGTGGTGCTAAATCATATGAACAAAATGCAACGTGGTACTCAAAATTCATCATCGCCAGGTCTGCAGTATTGATGTTTTACAGCATTTTGATCAAATAAATACACTTTTACTGACCCCATACCTTTGAAAGTTAGTGTATAAACAGTAACATTTTTTACAACAGTTGGACACTTTAGTAAGGACAGCATTTCTGTTTGCAAAGATGAATTTTAACTTCCTTGATGGTCAAGCAATTCCCTTGCAATTGGATTGTGGCTATTAAGATTATGCATCAGTTTTAGATGATGGTGCGTTGACTTGTGTCTTGTTTTGTGTCACCCTTGTCGAGTGGAGTCAGTTTGCTTTTGAGTAAAAGTCAATTATCACCGTTCTCACTCCCTCTTATCCATGTTGATATATGGATTATGGCAAATAACTTGGCGGGAGTCCATTGAGAAAGCATTACACCAAATTAAATTTGTACTTTGCTGAAGGATTTAGCTTCCTGCGCTTATTTTATTATTAAATATCTGTCGAGGATGTAATCCCTTTGCGCTTGAGCTGTTCGTTCGTTCGTTCGCGCTGCACCTTTTTTCTTTTTCTTTTTTTTTAAAGCTGATTTTCTTTTTTAGAGAAGGCAGGCCTTTTCAGGCTTTTGACATAACTTGTGATTCCTCGACATTGATGTGTTCTTTTACGTTACGCTTAGACGGTGGTATATAGATAGCAGCGCTGCCATAATGATTTAATTGAATTCCCATCCACCCCTGTCTATGCGTACAAGTTGTCTTCATCTGATGATGAGTTAATAAATCTAGTATGTATATGCTTTGCTGAAAGAGACTGCAATGTGTATTTCTGAGTTTAAGAAGTCAATTCTTTAGTCATCATTTGAAATAGAATACTGTCCTTTAGCATAAATTAATGGGGACACAGAGGCGCAATGCATGTTTTTTAAGAGGGTGCTTGAACATTTTGTATTCCTCTTAAACTCCTCTTTTAATTCAGATTCTCTCCCAGTCACATGGCTCTTATGATTGATTACTTGATTAACGGGGTTGTCTTGAGACTCAAGGTCATAACACTACAAGATAATGATTTTTTGGGGTGAAAGAGAGAGCTTATGCTATTGATTGATGGTCTTTCTGTTTCACCTCTATCTCTCTTTTTTTTTTTTTTAAAGCAGCAGCTCAGAATGACTCCTCCGCTTCAGCATCACCACCACCACCATCAGTCTCGTATGCCTGGTCCAAGAGGCAGTGGAGGTCCTGGGCTATTCCCAGATCCAGGCACCCCAATTCCTCAGCAGCCGCTGCAGCTGTTAATGCCACGTATGTCCCACCATTCCCCGGGGCCCAGAACACAACACGACACGCACATACCACGCTTGTTGAACTCGCCACCGCGACACTCACACGGACATCCCAACCAACACCAGCAGCATCAACAGCATCACCCCAAGAACATTCACATCAATCCTCACTTCAGAGGACCCTCCTCCTCACCTGTGCAAGGTACAGTGCCAGAGACCTCCAACCTAATTTTTATATATTTTGGTGAATTAAGTCTATCTGAGAGTCTGCTATAAGGTGTCTTTGTTGTAAAGTCTGCTTGTCAAAGCGGTCATGAATCAAGATTGTCTAGTATTTACACATAAAAGAGGTTACTCTGTAAGAAACCTACTGCAAGTTTCAGAACTCAAATCTAACTCCCCAGTGTGAAATTATGAATTATTCTTTTCTTAAATGGAATCGTTCACCCAAAATGAAAGTTCTGTCATTAATTACTCATGTCTTTCCAAATCTGTAGGACCTTAGTTCATCTTCCGAACACAAGTTAAGATATTTTTGATGAAATCTAAAAGCTTGTTGACCCTGCATAGACACCAGTGGTACTACCACGTTCAGGGCCCAGAAAGATAATAAGGACATCGTTAAAATAGTCCATGTGACATTAGTGGTTCAACCTTAATTTTATTACTATACAAGAATACTTTTTGTGCGCAAAGAAAACAGAAATAACAACTTTATTCAACAGCAGATGATGTGTCAGATTTTAAATCTGGAGTATTGGAGTATTGTAATATCGCTATTCTCCTTGACACGCCCCTTAACATGTCATTGTCATATGTAATCAAAGGAGTAGGCTTGCCACGATAGACGGTGTTAACGGTGTTACCGGTTTTAAGACGCAACACCGGTGACATCACTTTTCCACCGTGACACCGTCCCCACATTTTTTTTTTTTTAAGTATTTTTTTTTTTTTTTTTTTAATTAAATATTTATTTGAATTAAATGGAAAATGCACATGCACTATAATTAAAAACTGAACATAGCTACAATGCGTCATATTTCATTTATCACGTGAGGAGAAGGAGAGGAGTCGAATTTACAGAAAGAGAATGGCGGACAATTTAGTGTCAAAATGCAATGCAAAAGCGCCTGTTTGGCAATATTTTGGGTGTAGTGGAGGGTATATGCAGGTATACGGCGTATACCCACTTCTTTATCAGGCGGCTTTGCATACCCACTTCTAAATCCCCTCTGATGCGCATCATTCAGTAGTGTCCTGCATTAGCCAAAATCATGTAAATATTCGTTAAAAACACCCAAAAAAGACGCAGTCAGGACCGTGGCACCGGCTTGCTTTGAAATATATTTGATGTGCCTGCGCCCGCTCATAATATCGAAAATAATACCTAACAAATAAAAAGAAGCCGTTTTTTACGGTCAGAAATTTCTTCAACCAGTGAACCCCTGTAAACGTGTCAGTCCAAGCATCCAGTAAACAAATGCGTTCAAATAAGTTCAAAATGTCTTATAGAAAACCCGACAGATTTGATCAGAGATTGCCGAGAGTCACGTCTAGGAGGGGTTGGTGGAATTTATAAATTAAGTGTATACCCACTTTTCCGGGCACCACTACACCAAATGCAAAAAGGGAACCTGAAAACATTAATGAGGCAATCTGCAAACTTTGTCGTCCATTCAAACAATTGACGCCGAATTGCCAATTCCCGCAAAACTGAAAGTGAAAGTATAATACGCACGCATTTATTATGGTGCGTTCACACCGCCCCAAACGTCAGCGTCAGTTGCGGCAAGATTACATGCATTTAAAAGCAGAAAAAAAGAGAAAGGGAAACCCCCACCCCCCACGGTGATACCGGTATTACCGGTGTTGTCACATGTCGATTAACCGGTGGGGAAATTTCCTCATCGTCACAACCCTACAAAGGAGGTGTTCTAAACAACTTATATCTGTCCGTCAGTTGTTGTTAGGTGTTGCAAAACACTTCATAAACTAATCTCAGAAACAAAAAAGTGCATTTCTTGATCATCATGACCTGTGATTGGTATAATATGTAAGAGCTCATGTTCAGATGTTTACTACTGTTTATTCATTAGTAAATCACTGACTAAATGAACCACTTCACACTGTTCCTGTTAGTAGCTTGAAGAACCATCTGTTATCTATATTGGTATTATTTTATATACAGAAAGATCCTTCAGTTCAATTCATGATGAGCCTATCAGAAATTAGATTTCTGCATTTTCGTCAAGACTCTCATATGCAGAGACACTTTTAACAGTGCTCAACGAGTCTCTTATTTACTTCAAGTTATGATGAAAATATTGGGGAGACTGCAGAAATCAGGTTGCAGTAAGGAGTACTTAGTAGACATGACTTTGGCTGCATTGCAGAGCTGAAACCTTGATGCAATGAGAGTAGCTCTTAATATAATGCTATAACTAGCACATTTTTATTTAATGTTGTTGGCTGTTATAGTAAAAATGCAGTAAAAGTTTTCAAGAGTGTTCCATTTATAATGATCATTTCATATGCAAAGATGTTAGCCAATCACAGCAGTGGGCATTTACAGTGAAGCATTCAAATCAGAGTTAAAAGGATAGTTCACCCAAAAATTAAAATTACTCACCCATGTCGTTCTAAGCCCAGATAACCTTTGTTCATCTTTGGAACACAAATTGAGATATTTTTAATGAAATCCGAGAGCTTTCTGACCCTCCATAAACATGGATCCACACTCAAGGCACAGAAACAAATTTAGGACATTGTGACATCAGTAGTTCAACCGTAATTTTACAAAACTACGAGAATACTTTTTGTGCACAAAGAAAACAAAAATAATGACTTTATTCAATGATTCTTCTTCTCTATGTGCCATTACGGAGAGTATCATTATGTATGCATGTGGTGCTGCTGATGTAGAACATGCTTACGCTTGTTTACAAGCAGAGCTCATGCGTCGTGGCACTAGGGTAGGGCTGCACGATAAATCGCGATAAATCGTAATATCGCAATCGCGATTAGGCAAACACTGCAATAAGTCATGCACATCTTGTCAGTGAAGCACGGTTCTGAAGGCCAGAGTACACCCAAATAAACCCGCACAAGAAATCCAGTAAATCCCTATAGCGGTAAATGAATAAACAGAACTTTGACTTCTTTCATTGATTCAACGTGACTAATAAACACAACTATGACAGTATATGGTTTATCTGAGTTTGTCTTAATTTTCATTATAATAAAGTATACAATTATGCAATGCTAATCAACATAGCCTTTATCATTGCTTAGAATACTATGAAATATGTTGTGTGCCTTATTCTGTGTAAGAAGCCACATCATCTCAAAGTTCAAACACTCAACTGACTTTATGAAGTGAGTTTGGAGTAAAAACATGTTATTAAATGTGGTATTTTCATGTACTTTCAGAAGGAGCAGTATTTTCTACACAGAGCCGTAGTTCACTAAAAAGCTACTCAAACAACTTTCATTATCACAGAACGATTTCATAATATCGTCGATTGTATCGCTTATATTGTCTGTGATTATGAACGCAGCTTTGCGTAACTTTTCAGTGAACTATGGCTCTGTGTAGTAAATGCTGCTCCATCTGAAAGTACGGCTGTGATGGACAAGATGTGCGTAATAATCGCATGTGATTTATCATACAGCCCCACACTAGGGTAACTCGGAGGAGAAGAATTGCTGAGTGAAGTGTTTTTTTTTTTTTTCTCTCTCTTTGCGCACAAAGTATTCTCGTAGCTTGTCACAGTGTCCTAACTACATTTCCGTGCCTTGACTCTGGTAGAAACCTTGCTGTCAGTGGAGAGTCACAAAGTCAATGAAAGGTTACAAAGCTTTCAGATTTCATCAAAAATATCTTTTTTTTTTTTGTTCTGAAGATGATCGAAGGTCTTGGAATTACGTGACATGAGGGTGAGCAATTAATGACAGAATTTTCATTTTTGGGTGAACTGTCTCTTCAAATCAGGGTAGACAATGACCATTCATCTCTAACTTATGACTGTTTTGCTGGGCAAAAAAAAAAACATAGGATAAGCACACCCCAGGAAACAATATGAAACCTTTTTTTTTTATTATTATTAATTTCATGGCCCCTCTAAATCTGACATCACATGTTGCAAACAATGCTAAAATACACTCACAGTGTGGTGTAATACTACTAAAAAAATCATGACTCTGACCTTTAACGCCACAGCAAAATCTCAGATGGCCAGAGAGTAATTCATTTTTTATGGCTTGTTAAAATATTGGAGTCTGGGACGCCATGAGCCCAGAGACTGTAGTTAGCTTAGCTTAAATGCGACCCCATGATTAAACAGCTCTCATAAACGGCTGTTCACATGGTAATCTCAACTGAAACGAGTAAAGGCTTGGACCCGGAAACAGTATTCCTTATGTCACGACTTAACAAGCAGGGGCCGGATTCACGAACATCTTCTTATGAAATAAATTAAGAAATTTCTGAAGATAAATTCTAAGTTCGTAAAAATGTTCTTAAGTGCAATTCTTGAAAAATTCAAATTAATGTTCTTAAGAACATCTTAATTTTTTTTCTTAAAAAGAAAATTATACATCTCTCTGAGTGAATACATTGCTGAAGACGCATTTATAAACTCGCACTTCAAAGATTGTCTTTTTTGCGATTTCTGCAGATTATCCCAATAATCATAATAAGCACGCACACTATTTTCGTCACGACCTTGACTGGCGCTCGGCTTCATGTTTTTAATGCGCCGTGTTTTTGAACAGTTACTTTTAAAGGGTCTGTCTTAAGCTTCCCGATCTGTTTTATTCATTTTTGTGCCCTCATCCAAATAAACGCTTCCGGTGTGTGCACTGCTACAGCAAACGTGTCCTGCTCATTCATATGCGCTAAATATGGCCAAAGATTGTCGTATTTATAGGCTAAATTAAAGAAAAATTTTTTTCATTAAATCTCCCTATCTGACTCAATTTTGTAGAGTTGCTACTGAGTTTTGACATCAGCAAATAGTAGGGTCATACATAGGCTAATCATGACCAATCATTGTTTACATTATCACTCATCGCTGTCACTTCAGAGAACTCATGCTCATTTCTATTAATAGTCCTAATATGTATTATATGTAGCTACTAGTGTTGCAATGCTTAAATATAACGATTAATTTGAAATAACCCAATAAATTCATAAAATAATTCTAACTATTTAGGATTTAAGACAAGTCTCAGGCTATCCTAACTTTAAGAAGTTATTTACGATGGTTTTTAAGAAGATTCTTTTCAAGAATTTGAATTTTCTTAATTTTTGTCTTAAGACAAATCTTAAGTATAAAGATAAGAATATTCTTAAGACAAATTTTTGGGAATACAAAATATTCTTAACTTTTTTCTTATTTTCAAAAAATAAGAAGAAAATGGCAGTTAAGAAGAAATTTCTTCTTAAGAATGTTTCGTGAATCTGGCCCCAGATTCCCTGTTCACTTTTAGGCTTTGCACTTTTGGCTGATGCTTACTCGCATTTTCACTTAGGTCCTTTTAAGTTTTTTTTTTTTCCTTTGGTATGGCCTTCACTCTGTAGGCAGTCCATCAGCATTAAACCAGCTTTCTGAAATGCACACATCTGCGGAGGTGAAATGATTCACAGCGAAATTACTCCTTTTGACTGTCAGTTTATCTCATTAGGTGGCCCAGTCTGCTTGAGAGAGAGATGCACAGTTTAATCAGCAGAACAGCCCTCTCTCTGTGACCAGCTGTGACAAACCATGGTTTCGACACGTGGCACGAAGAGACTTTTATGGTGTCTGTGTTACGCCGCCCCACTCGCTCGTTCTGCATCCCTTTTTCTGTCTGTCTGGCTCATGCTTTTTCTATTTCCATTTAATCTCAGTTCCTTCAATGCCTCCTGTGCAGAACCAACCGAGGCCTACCATCACTCCACAGAGACTCCCGGTAAGTAACCTCAAGTTAGAATTTAGTGATTTTCACTCTGCATAAAACTGCCGCGTGTTACGGTCGTGTTACTGGCATGCAGCCACCGAAAGCAATATTTGTCTTGCTGTGTGGATGGCATGTCTCTATAAACCTGAAAACATCCTCATATGTAGGCTGAATTTGCAAGTTGAAATCGAAATGGAGACTGTGAAAACATAGAACAGATGTAAAAGCTCTTTACTTGCCTGTAAGGATGTAGAGGAACCATCAGGCAGCTGCCCATGCTGTGGCTAAAGTGATTACTGCCAAAGAGGAGGCCATTTCAACACCCCCAAACTCGGTTTCCCCAGTTCTCTTCTCTTTCCTCTCTGTTTAAAGTACCTTAATTTTTCCTTTTACTTTTGCTGTTGAAAGGATGTATGGTTTAGTGTTTCAGTCTGGAAAATGGCAGTGACATGAGAGCTGTGCAGTGCTACATTCAAAGTTTTCATCTAAAACTGTTTTAAACAACAGTTTTCAATTCGGAATGGGGTCAGTGCTTAAACAACAAATTCTGTGAAATAAAGTTAGGACAGTTAGGACACCTAAAGACTCACACAAACTTACTATTAGGAGAGAATTTACCTAAAATATACACTTGCTCTTATAAATACTAACCTAAATTCCAAATGGTGAAAAGGAAGGTTCATGTCCATGTTATTTGTCAATTACTCATGTACTGTGGCCCCTTGTTTGGACACATTGTGGATATTTAAAATGATTGGTCGTTCCTAATCTTGCTGAATAGGGAAGAAGTTCCACACTCACATTTATGACACATTTCCAGCTGTCTGTCTCCCATAGCCAGTCTGCTACAGACAGGACACAATTTAAAATGCCAATGGCATTTTGCAGGGAGCGGCGTCCATTAGCCCTCTGGGCACTTGATTATCATACATTAGCATATGATCACATCTCATCTTACAATAGGCTGATCCACAATTTCTCTATGAATATTTACTACTGCAGAGTTTTTGAATATTAATCCCCATACTACATATTTATGTTTGATACTGGTCATAGCAAAAATATCATAAAACTCTTTAGTATATTTGTTAAAAAAAAACATAGCCTGGCTTTGTTTTGAAAGTTAATAGAAGTTTAAAGTTAGATTTTCTTTTGTAAATAACATTTATTGGATAGTGAGGCAGTAGTTGAATGGATGAATTGCTTTTAATATGTCATAAAGTAATACCAGTAGAATGATATTTGTAAAAATAAAACATTTTTATATATGTGGAAATATGCAAAGAATATGTCTGGAAATATGGTAATATTTGTTTTTCATATTTTATGTTTTGTGTGTATATATCAGAGTCTGAAATTAACAAGGGCTTGGGGCAAAAATGCTAACAAAAATGGACAAAAATTCCCCTCAAATTTTGGATAATGGGGCATAAATGCCCCTGCAGAATTAAAATAATTCACCATTACAGTAAAATGTTAAAATAAAATGAAAAGTGTTGATTTTGGCATTAAATTGAGATGTATTTTTTGTCAAAATATTTGAGCCCTATTCTGTAGTAAGTTCCTGCTTTTTGACCATTTTTCATTTTTAATGTATAATATGCAATACATGCCTTACATTATGCAATTGTGTAAATACATTCATGCCACCTTTGAGCAGCATGAAACAATCTGTGTAAGCAAACATAAATGCCATGTCGGTAGCTATGTTAAGATCAAAAATTAAATTTAGCTATATTTACGGTAGGAAATTTACCAAATTATTTTTATGGAACATGATCTTTACTTAATATCCTAATTATTTTTAGCATAAAATAAAAATTCATAAGTTTGACCCATACAATGTATTTTTGCTATTGCTACAAATATACCCATGCTACTTAAGACTGGTTTTGTGGTCCAGGGTCACAAATAAATAAATGTCCCTTGAAGTGGCAAATATTGCTCCTTAATAGAAAAGTTCATTTCTAACACTAGTGTATATATATTTATACTTGGTTTTTTTTTTTGGTTGTTGTTGTTTTTTTACCTTGATCTTTGAGAATTTGTGAGATTCCTGAACAGCAGAAATGAATAAGTTGGCGTGTGTATTTTCAGGCGCATGAGGCTTGTCTCCAAAATGGCAGCAGCCCGTGTTTGGCATTTGTCTTTCGTACTCCCTCTCTATCTCCCAGGCAGATCATAACTGGTTACATATTGAACAGATCCATGGGTATTTACGAAAGATTAGCCCCCCGAAAGGACATGCTCCTTTTATCAAACGAATGCAAACTTGCAAAGGTATTGTGAATGTACTTAAGCTCCCATTGTGTTACAGGAGCTGACCTTTTGAATAGAGCAATGAAGTCCACAATAACAATGTGATTCTCTCTCGCTCCCTCCTGGCCATTGCTTAGCTAAGCTGCCTGATTGACTTTCTGTTAAGCAACTTGGCTAGCCTTGGTGACACTCACTGGCCGACTGAAGATCAGAGCTGAAAACGTGGATTAAAAGTTTGATTGCATCTTAAGTCATTTATAATGAGTAAAGAGGTGCTAAGCATCACAATTTGCTGGAGTGTGGCCCTTTTGAACGAAGGCTAATTTCTTAAGAGCCAAGGATATTTTCAAAGAATAAAGGAGAGGGGATTCGTATTCAACCACAGGATTAGTAGGGATCGTTATCTTTCTTTCCTCTGGAAAGGTAGAGGGGGGATTTCGAGTTTTATGAGCAATGGAATAGGTAAGCACTGAGAACGGATAAAGATTTATATTCAAGGGTGTATGCAAATCGTTGTCTTTCTGCCTAAAAGATTTTTTAGTGGTATAAGCTGATGGTTATGATCTTAATATGAAGAGTTATGTTTTAAAAAAGAAGATAAGGAGCGCAACTAAGAAGCTTTTTGGCTTTTAAACTCGTGTGTCAACAATAATATTTTGCTGCTGGAATCGTCATAATAGTCTGTGGAGCCAGTGTGATTTTTGTTCTTGTTTATCCTCCTTCAGGCTCCTCCTGATTTCCAGCAGCATCTCCAAGGGAATTTTGGCCCACCTCAGCGCTCTCTGCCCCCACAGGAGCAATGGAGAGGACCGCCGCCACATCATCAGGATCAAGACCACTTCTTCCCTGGTGGTAAGTTTGGGTTAAGGTGGTCACACTGGTTGCCTGCATCGCCACCCAGTTGTTTACTAGTAACTGAAGCAGCCAGAATTGATTGCTGTAAGTTTCTGTGTTTTTATTCCTTTCTTTTCTCTTTTCTCTTTTCTCTTTTCTAGAACCACGTTTTTCAGGCCAGCACATGTTTGACCAGCCAGGCCCTGCCCCCCTCATGAATAACAGTGTTCTTCCGTTATCGGGGCAAGGCCCTCCATCTTTCCCCCCACAAGGGGGGCTTGGAAGTCCTGGATTTGGTTCTCTGGGGCTCGGGCAGAACCAAGGGCATCAAGGAGGAGGTATTTTCCAGAGAGAGCCCCCTCGGCCGGGTCTGGCCCCGCAGCATGGAGGCCCTCCAGGCCCCCCTGGTCCCCGTGGCTTTGTGGGTCACAGACAGCCTTTCTCGCCCCAACAGCAGGGACCCCCCTTTAGCCCCCAGCACATGCCGTTTGGTATGCAGGTACGCCAGAGAGTAAGTAAGCTTACAAGAAATCCGCATGGCCTTGCTGGTGTGTTGAACCCTGCATGTTAATTGACAGCATGGCATGGAACTAGCATGAAGAATATAATATTGTAAAAGTAATATAGAGTTTTCAGTGTTTATTTTGCATTTTTTGTAGTCCTGTAATTTCCACACTCATGGAATTTAGTAGGAAATATGGCAGTCATACATGACTGTTCAAAAGTTTGGGGTTGGACATGTTTTTAGTCTCATATGCTCACCAGGGCTGCATTTATTCAATCAAATATACTGTAAAGCAGTAATATTACAAAATAATATTTCGAAATTTAAATAACTTTACTATTTTAAAAAAATTAAAAAGAAAATTTTTCCTGTGATAATAGTTGAAACTTAAAGTTGTGCTGCTATATATCTTGTATGTATATTATGTATACATGTATGTTTGTGTGTGTGTATATATATATGTACAGTCGTGGCCAAAAGTTTTGAGAATGACACAAATATTAGTTTTCGCAAAGTTTGCTGCTCAACTGCTTTTAGATCTTTGTTTCAGTTGTTTGTGTGATGTACTGAAATATAATTACAAGCACTTCATACGTTTCAAAAGCTTTTATCGACAATTACATGACATTTATGCAAAGAGTCAGTATTTGCAGTGTTGGCCCTTCTTTTTCAGGACCTCTGCAATTCGACTGGGCATGCTCTCAATCAACTTCTGGGCCAAATCCTGACTGATAGCAACCCATTCTTTCATAATCACTTCTTGGAGTTTGTCAGAATTAGTGGGTTTTTGTTTGTCCACCCGCCTCTTGAGGATTGACCACAAGTTCTCAATGGGATTAAGATCTGGGGAGTTTCCAGGCCATGGACCCATCAACGTTTTGGTCCCCGAGCCACTTAGTTATCACTTTTGCCTTATGGCACGGTGCTCCATCGTGCTGGAAAATGCATTGTTCTTCACCAAACTGTTGTTGGATTGTTGGGAAAAGTTGCTGTTGGAGGGTGTTTTGGTACCATTCTTTATTCATGGCTGTGTTTTTGGGCAAAATTGTGAGTGAGCCCACTCCCTTGGATGAGAAGCAACCCCACACATGAATGGTCTCAGGATGCTTTACTGTTGGCATGACACAGGACTGATGGTAGCGCTCACCTTTTCTTCTCCGGACAAGCCTTT
Organism: Garra rufa; assembly: GCF_049309525.1. Taxonomy (NCBI): domain Eukaryota; kingdom Metazoa; phylum Chordata; class Actinopteri; order Cypriniformes; family Cyprinidae; genus Garra; species Garra rufa. The sequence continues at coordinate 29,838,070 of NC_133363.1, forward strand.
TTCCAGATGCCCCAAACAATCGGAAAGAGGCTTCATCTGAGAATATGACTTTGCCCCAGTCCTCAGCAGCCCATTCGCCATACTTTTTGCAGAAGATCAATCTGTCCCTGATGTTTTTTTGGAGAGAAGTGGCTTCTTTGCTGCCTTTCTTGACACCAGGCCATCTTCCAAAAGTCTTGGCCTCACTGTGCGTGCAGATGCGCTCACACCTGCCTGCTGCCATTCCTGAGCAAGCTCTGCACTGGTGGCACTCCGATCCCGCAGCTGAATCCTCTTTAGGAGACGATCATGGCGCTTGCTGAACTTTCTTGGACTCCCTGAAGCCTTCTTAACAATGCAGTGGAAAGTTTTTTTTGGGATTAAGTTCATTTTCATGGCAAAGAAGGACTATGCAATTCATCTGATCACTCTTCATAACATTCTGGAGTATATGCAAATTGCTATTATAAAAACATAAGCAGCAACTTTTCCAATTTCCAATATTTTTGTAATTCTCAAAACTTTTGGCCACGACTGTATATATATATGTGTGTGTGTGTGTGTGTGTGTGTATATATATGTATATGTGTGTATGTATGTATGTATGTGTGTGTGTGTGTGTGTGTGTGTGTGTGTGTGTGTGTGTGTATATATGTATATGTGTGTGTGTGTGTATGTATGTGTGTGTGTGTGTGTGTGTGTGTGTGTGTGTGTGTGTGTGTGTGTGTGTGTGTGTGTGTGTGTGCTTTTATGAATGAAAAGGTTATAAGATTATATGAACAGCATTTCGTTAAAATAGAAACATTATAAATGTCTTTATTGTCACTTTTGAATAATTAAATTTTTCCTTGCTTAATAAAAGTATTAACAAACTTTGTAAATATTCGGCAAATGACAGAGCCAAATCTGTTGTGTTTTAGGTTGGTTGGAAAACTGTAATTGTAAGCCCATGTAGGTGTAGTGGTTGCCTGAGCAAGAAGATGCCGCTGTCTTCATTTTAAGCAGCAGACAAGACTGCCCTCTTGTGTTAGCACTGTTTGTCAGTTTGTGGTTATTTGAGGTCACTGGGTTAGTTGTTACAAACCAGAGGTCTAGCCTACTTCATGAAAATATTTCCTCTTGATTATCATCCAACCAAATTTGGTGGTATTTGTCTTGGCTTAAGATAAAAACTGGTTTTAGCTGTAAATTTAGAGAATAGTGACACATTGTGTGTCTGTAAGAATACTAAAATATAATACAGGGCTGACTCCTAGGGTGCTCTCATTCTCAGTCACGACTGACCTGTATTTTAGTGTAATGTCCTAAAACTGGATCTGACTCATTTGTACGCTAAAGACTACAACATTGCTCTATTTGTGACATGGGTATGTTTGTAGCAGTAACTAAAAATACATTGTATCTGTCAAACACATTGATTTTTCCAGTAAAGATCATGTTCCATGAAGATATTTTGTAAATTTCAAATTTCAAAATATCAAAACACAATTTTTGATTAGTAATATGCATTGCTAAGAATTTCATTTGGACAACTTTAAAGGTGTTTTTCTCAATATTTAGATTTTTTTGCACCCTCAGATTCCCGATTTTCAAATAGTTGCCAAATATTGACCTATCCTAACAAACTATACATCAATGGAAAGCTTATTTATTCAGCTTTGATGTATAATCAATAGAAAAAACTGACCCTTATGCCTGGTTTTGTGGTCCAGGATCACATATTATTTTGTATATATTTTAGGTCTCATTCTGGCTGTTTTTTTTTTTTTGTCTTATTCAGGGTCTAATGCAGCAGCCCCTGCACCATGATCTACCACTATCCCATCAACCCTTGCACCAACAGCAGCACCAGCAACACAGACAAGACTTGCCCCCCCAGGGTCTGCCTCACTCTCAGCCTCCACCCCAACACCAACAGCACCATCAACACCACCCAAGGGACCAACATCCCATGGTGCACCTCTCCCAGCCCCACTTCCGCCAGTCCATTCAGAGTGGCCACAGACAGATGCAGTCCAGACCACAAGGCAACCAGCAACGAAACAACCATGCCAGACCCAAAATGGTTAGCCATTCAAATGTGTATTTATTGTAGTCTTTGCAGTACTTCTATGAATGTCAGCCCATTTATCTGACCTCCTACTTCTTTTCTTTAGACGCCTCCGTCTCCACTGCAGCAGATTCCTCCTCAACGCAACAGCAACCTCCGTGAGCTACCCATCGCCACAAGCAACAATAATAACCGCCCGTCAGTGCCTAGTGGGCAAGCAAAGCCTGTTACCAGGGTAACACAGAATGTTAGGCAAGGGCAGCCTGCTCGTGCTGGACCAGCAGGAAGGGGAGGATCTGTGGCACAAGTGCAGGGAGCTGCAAAAGCACCAGAGCAGCCCAGTGTGCTGGAGATAAAGAAAGAGTATCCAGCTGCACAGTCAAGCACCACTCCAGAGGTAATACTGCGTAACTTGTTCATGTGGGAGGGGTTAACATTCAGCTTGTTTTCCACCTATAGACTTTTGCAGTAGCAACTATTTAAAATGCTGGATTTGTTCTGTTTGAACTGCATTTTTCCACTGCAATAACCTCCCTAAGTTTTTTTAAAAAGGTTAGTTCACCCAAAAATTAAACTTATGTCAGTTATTACTCGCCCTCATGTTGTTCCAAACCCGTAACACCTTCGTTCATCTTCACAAATTAAACACGAATTAAGATATTTTTGATGAAAACTGAGAGCTTTCTGACCCTGCATAGACAGCCACACAACAACCACATTTAAGGCCCAGAAAAGTAGTAAGGACATCAGTAAAGTAGTCCATGTGGTTCAACCTTAAATTAATGAAGCTGCAAGAATACTTTTTGTCCGCAAAGAAAATAAAAATAATGACTTTATTCAATTATTTGTTTTCCATGTCAGTTTCCACTGCATGTTCACGAAAGGACCACGAGCCGCGTGTTGTGCTGCAGACGCCGGAGCCAGCGTTTGTTTTCTTGGCACACAAAAAATATTCTTGTAGCTTTATAAAATCACGGAACCACTGATGTCACATGGACTTTTTTAACAATGTCCTTACTGCGTTTAGGACCCTTGCTGTCTATGGAGGGTCAGAAAGCTGTCAAATTTCATAAAGTATTTTAATTTGTGTTGAATTATGAACAAAGGTCTTACAGGTTTGGAATGAAGGTGAGTAATTAATGACAGAATTTTTGTTTTTGGGTAAATGAAACCTTTTTTATTTATATTTTTGTCCTGACCTGAGTTTTGCCATGAAAATAGTAATAGGGGTTGGCATGTTATTAAAGACAGACAGACAAACAAAATTCTTTTGAAAATGTGTGCCTTAATTTTTTTGTTAAATAAAAGCGATACATCTGACTTTTCAGTCACTTTAGTTCGTCTAAAATCATACCATATTTTTTTTCAATCATACCAGTTCTTTTTTTTTTTCTTTTCAGACAATTAGATATAGATGAGTTGAATTTGTCCAACATATATTTTAATTGAGCTACAGTAGACCTGTAGTTGTGTGTTGTGTGTGTGTGCGCATCGGAAGAAGTCATGTGCAAACTGTATTTAATCCTTCAGATGTGTTGTATACAGTGGAGGCCAAAATTACTAGAACCTTAGTATTTTCACCAGTTTACATTTCCAAACATTTATTTTGCCATTAATAGTAAGAATCTAATGAGATTTTTGGTTTGTAGAAGGAGTCTGACAACAGCCAGTGCTCCACACAGAGATCTGATCTCATCATCATCCAGTCTGAAACAGAACAAACTGAGACAGACTAAATCCAGATATGGCAGCATCTCCAAGATGCTAAAATACTATGCGCAAGTGCACCTTGGGCAAAAGCTGCTTTAAACGCAAAGGATGTTCACAACAGTACTGTAGCTTTGCAGGTAGGTCTCTTGAAGCATCTTGAAGACATTGCCACAGTTCATCTGGATTTAGTCTGTCTCAGTTTGTCCTGTTTCTTCATGTCATTCCAGACAGACTGGATGATGATGATGAGGTCAGATCTCTGTGTGGAGCACTGGCTATTGTCAGACTCCTTGTGCAAACAAAAATCTGACTGGATTATTACAATTAATGGCAAAATGAATGTTTGTAAAAGTAAACCGATATTTCCTACTGACACACTACAATAACTGACTTTAAACCATTTATCTGATGAAAATACTAGTGTTCTAATAACAGAGCAGAGAGATGAACACTGAAGCTTGGTTACACTAAAACTAACTAATTTAAACTTACTGTATTTTACAAATTTTTCCATCAAGCCAAAATAAAACTAACTTCTTTTGTTCATCCTGAATTTATGTTCCTCGTTGTTTAGGACCCAGATGAAGATGAGGAGACCCGTCAGTACAGACTGAAGATCGAGGAGCAGAAGCGTCTGCGAGAGGAGATCCTCAAGCGAAAAGAGCAGCGCAGGCAGATGCAGGCTGGTATGCGCAAAAAAGAACTGCTGGATCGGATCAGCGGCCAGAACCCGAACCAGACTCCACAAACTCAGAACCCCACACAGCCCCCTGCAGCCCAACCCCCACAGCTGGTCCCTTCACTGATTTCCAACGGCACCCCCCAGAACCCTTCGCCAGCTCTTAGTTCCCCTCGTCCAAATGTAAAGGCCCGTCTGCAGAACACTACACCTCAAGCACAGACTTCAGGCTGGTCTGGGCCACAGAAGCAACAGAGTGCTGGTCCTGATCCCAGCCAGCAGGGCCAGTGGCAACCACAACAGAAGAGGACCATGACCCCCCAAAACATTCAAAGACAAGGTGCTGCTCAGCCCAGCCTATTAGAAGGGCCACTGGGCCAGCCTCAACCCGGGGGAAAGAGGACGGTGATGCAAAGAACTAACAGCATAGAACCACCACAGGTTCCACAGAAAGTGCGAGTAGTTAAACTTCTAGGAGAGGTGAGTGAATTTGTTACCGGTTTCATCTCTAGATGTGATCTTTAAAGTTCATATGCAACTGATTTCTCTTTTTGTCTTTGTCCTTCTGTGGTTTTCTTGAAGTAGTTGTCACCAGAGCTCTTTATAGAATAAATCAAAGAACTCGACAAGGAGGATTTCCAATTACTCTAAAAGTCAATGTGTCTGCTTTTTTGACCACTAAAGTTTTTAGCACTAAAAACTCTGTAAAGTATAATGCGATTTTCTCTTTTTGAAAGAATCGATACGGAAAGTGGTCTCTATGCTGGGATTTGTGACACCACACTTAATTGACAAGACACTTTTACCTTTCAAGCCCATAAATGGCACTATTCTGGCATCATTAAAGCCAGTCGTTTGGCATTTGCGCCTTTGCTTTGAGTGACAACAGATCCAGACATTGTAAAGGTTTGTGTCTTCTTTAAGTCAAGGTGCTATTTTACGTGACAATTTGAGTAAAGACCTGATAAAAGTTGATACTGAGGGTTCCAGCAGTCATTAAACATTAAGACTAGAGTTTGAGGTGGTTATTTACAAATCTGACAGGACATTTTCTGCGTCTCGACCAAGTAAAGAAGGACCCAAGGATGATTTATGGGCTCTAAGAGATGATTTGCTGCATTGAATGAGGAGAAAACATCCTTTTCCAGTCTCCTGCCTGAAGCGAAGCTAAATATTTCCTTTGAGTGCCGGATCTCTGTGGATGAAGATAACTGTGTGTCAACTTAGTTAATAGAAAGCTACACGCAGCTATCTGAAGTGCCGTGGCTCTGACTGACAAAGAGGAAGAAGGGGGAGGGGGCGTCAGACCGAGAGAAGCTGATCCTCTAGGTGCTTCTCTTCTCCTGCTGTCAACCTCAGCTGCCTGACAATGTTATCTCTCTTTCTTGTTCTCCCTTCTAACTTGTGCTCGCTCGGTGTTACTCTCTTCATCTATCTCGTCTCGCCTCTCGCTTTATCCATCCATCAGCTCATCATTGAAGTGTGTTAGAATAGGTGTCAGTCCGGGGACATCTGCAATTAATCTTCCTCGTCTACGTTGATATGGGTGTAATAATACCTGCGAGAGTCTGGGAGAAAGAGAGATGGCGGTTTGGGCGGATTTGTATTTTTTTTCCCCAGCTTAGCTGCACAGATAAGAGCAAATTAAATTTTCATCAGGAAGAATACAAAGCCTGCACCGTACAAAAGCGGCATGGGGGATGGAGGTGACGGGGTGGGTGGGGGAGGGGGAGGTGCTTGTCAAGTGTCGTCACCCCGCCCCGGTGTATTGCAGCGGTGCATCTGATAGATGCAATCTGAAGGTGTGGATTTGGTATTGAGCTAGATTAATCCATTAACCCCCTCAGATGGAGACACAATTGAGATAATGCACATGGTTTTGAAAAAGACAGATGGGGAGAAAGGGATGAGTGTAGCAGCTTTGGCAATTATGTCTTTGTTGTAGACTGAAGGAATGTGTTTATAGGGAGAATATTGATGCTTTGCCAGCCTGAATATGCGTGTTGCTGTCAGATAAGGAATACATGCTGATGTTTGTTTCTCTTTGTAGTGGACAATGTTAAATTTAGGGATGCACCTATATAATGCTATCATTGCTGTCGGGCCCAGTACAGCTGATGTACTCGTACTCATTCTTGGTAAAATGTTCCTGTACCTAAAACCAATACCATGCAGTGTTGTGTCCACACCAAAAAACCCACTGATGGCAGGAAAAACTTGCAGAATAAAGATTTTTAACAAGGATGTCTATGATGTAAATATTAAACATAAATTTGCATTTAAACAAATGAATGTATCTATGATGTAAATATTAAACATAAATTTGCATTTAAACAAATGTGACCCTGGACCACAAAACCAGTCATAAGGATCAGTTTTTCAAAATTGAGATGTATGCATCAAAAATCAAGCTGCATAAATAATCTTTCCATTGATGTATGGTTTGTTAGAATAGGAGAATATTTGGCCAAGATACAACTATTTAAAAATCTGGAATCTGAGGATGCAAAATTCAATAAATTGAGAAAATTGCCTTTAAAGTTGTCCAAATGAAATTCTTAGCTATACGTATTACTAATCAGTAAGTTTTGATATATTCAGATCTTTACATAATATCCTAATGATTTTTGGCATAAAAGCAAAATCATTCATTTTGACTCTTGCTACAAAAATACCAGTGCTACTTAAGACTGGTTTTGGGTCACATATTAATTTCAACACAAGTCAAGCATTCTGAGCATGATTGAGTGCACAGTGGCACAGGTGTGTAAGAATTTTGAGTTGCATGTCTCTTTCTCCCAAATATTGTTAAATTTGTTAAATTGCTATTTCAATAGCATATTTTCTAACAAGGAAGGAGAAAGTGTAAGCGCTGTGTTTGCATGCATTTGTTTCTGGTTTGTTTACTTGGCACACACACCATTTGAATTAAAACTAAACTGTATGTGTAAGTAATTTCTATATAACATGATGTCTGTGTGTAACCTGTTGGCACAGACAGAACAGTTTGTTAAACTGCGTACTTTTAAATTAACATCTAACATACTTGGATATAAGTTTAGCATGTGCAGGATGATGATACATCAGCCAAAGTGTTATTAAAAATTATGAATAGAAACATTTGTAAATGGTAAAGTTGTTCAAAAATGCTCAATACTGTCATGGGTAGCACGCTGAATGTAGCGTTGTTGCACTTCGGGCCTTCTGAGTTTGAGTCCTCTCCCACTTTGCCTCCTTTCTAGTTCCTGTTCTATAGAAATTGGCATAATACAACAACAAAAAATCTAAAAAAAAATGTAAATATATATTACATTTTGTAAAATATATAAATGACTTTTGATGTTTTTTTTAATATTCATGTACAGTCAAACTAAACATTATTCAGACACCAGATAAAAATGTTTTACTAGTGGGTGCAGGACACTATAGTTAATTTATGTAAGTGAGGATAGCAAAATAATGTAAAATGGGAAACATCATACCCTAAAATTCTCCATAAAGTGGACTACCAGTAAAATTTATATAAATTTGGGAACAAAAATTTTTCAGACACTTTGACCTGACCATGTTTTGCTTAAGTGTTTTATTTTGGTTTGACTGTATATAAGTGTCATGAATGAAAATACCAAATTAACTATTCTGTTTAAAATTGTGACAATTTGTTGAATAATTAAAAGAAAAACTGAAAACAGGCGAAGCAGAATCCCAGTAAAACATGCCATAATAGCAACACTATGCATTCAAATAAACTAATATCATTAAATTAGCCTATAGGTTTTAATGAATATAGATGTCAGGAATGTACATCTAACTCATGGATTAGATATTAAAAATTAGAATTACAGAAATTATTAAATTGTATTAAATTCCAAATATCTCAAATAAGAACATCTTTTCAGTTTAAAATAAAGATATATATTTTTCCTCTCATATCTAAAAAGTGTCTACAAATTCCACATAAACCTTTTGCATTCAACATAATACATTCATAGTTTTCCACTTATACAAATGAGACCTGAGAATGTTTGTGACCAAGTCTAACAACTATTCAGATGATTAATGACAAAATTAAGAAGGGCATAGCATTTCATTAAATGTGTTCAGATTTTGTTCTATCCATTGTGAAGAGAATGGGAAGCTCATGTCCCAGCTTACCCTATACAATATGAAAAGAATCCTTTTTTTGTGAGTTTCAGTGGTTCTGTGTGCAACTTAAATATGGCCATTTTCAAGGCCTTCAACATCTAAAGACTGCCAGCAGCCATCAAATAATGTAGAAGCTTTGAAAGGTTTTCCTGAAGATGACAAAACAGAATAACTAAGAATTGAGGAAGAGCCAGAGGCAGTTTATCTCAGACAGGTCCACATCCATGGCATTTGTGCTCAAAGATGCAGTCATCACTGCTCTGAAAGACATTTAACAAATTCAGTGTACCTTATCCTCTGAAAAAGATTGCAGTGATCAATCTTGAAGTGGCATCCCAAACTCAGAACACATCACATAATTGAACACTTGTCTCTTATTGTCCTTGCCAGTTTAAACTGATCACTCATATGTGTGTGTTTTGGCATTACCATTGTATTAGTGATTACCCTAAAAATTGTGATGCAGTCAGACTTCATCATGATGAACTAATTTTTGTTAATTTTGTGTGCCGCTGGAGCTTTTCTTTGTGTGGGTTGTAAGATGTGTCTGCTCTTTATTCAGCAGGCAGATGCCGGTCCCAACCCTGGTCCCCCACAGCAGCAGCAGCAGCAACAACCAATTGGTCGGCCTGCACCCCAACAGAGACTTGGTCCCATCAGGAAGGTTACCATGGCAACTGGTGGTGCACAAAATCAACAACAGGCTGGCCGTGGCATGGCAAACCAAACGAACCGGGTATGACACTGAATCTGGATTACTCTCATAAGCCCTTAATTGGACAGGTGCACAATGCCATTTTGCACAGCTGACATTAAGCCCTGATACTAATGGTGCTTTCAAGTCATGTCGAAATTAATGTATTTACTACTTTCTTTAAGCCACGGCTTCCCGAGGTTGGAATGTCTGAATTAAAAGCACGGGGTGGAAGCAAATTGCTGTTAGGCATAATAAGTTGTATCTGAAATGTTTTTATGCATTTTGTTGAGGAAAATTATCAAACTTGTAAGAAAGCAATGCATGTAACTTAAAATGAATCAGAACAAATTCCCCATCTCCCAATATCCTCTGTGGCACCACAAGAGTGGAAAAAATACACCACCCTTGAAATGTTTGGGCTCAGTAAGATTTATTTTAATTTTTTAATTTTAAATTGATCTTAATTGAATTGAACTGAATTGAAATTGAAGTGACATAACGTTACAAAAAACTTCCAGTAAGTGCAGTTCTCGACCAAAATGAGTTTTCAGGATATTGGCAAAAATCTAATATTGTGCATCCCTATTAATAATAAGTAATGTTTCTTGAGCACCAAATCAACGTATTAGTATGGTTTCTGATGGGTCGTGTGACACTGAGAACTGGAGTAATGGCTGCTGAAAGCAAAATGTTTTTGAATTTTAAAATATTTTAAAATAGAACCGTTACAATTGAAGTCAAAAGTTTACATACACCTTGCAGAATCTGCAAAATGTTAATTATTTTACCAAAATTAAAGGGGGTCATACAAAATGCATTTTAATTTATTTATTACTGACCTGAATAAGATATTTCACGTAAAAGACATTTACACATAGTCCACAAGAGAAAATACTAGTTGAATTAATAAAAATGAGCCCGTTCAAAAGTTGATTCTTAATACTTTGTTGTTACCTGAATGAACCACAGCTGGGGTTTTTTTTGTTGTTCGTTAAATTGTAGTTGTTCATAAGTCCCTTGTTTGTCCTGAATAGTTGCCCGCTGTTCATCAGAAAAAATATTTCAGGTCCCACAAATTCTTTTGGTTTTTCAACATTTTTGTGTATTTGAACCCTTTTCAGCAATGACTGTATGATTTTGAGATCCATCTTTTCACACCGAGGACAACTGAGGGACTCATATGCAACTATTACAGAAGGTTCAAACACTCACTGATGATCTAGAAGGAAACAGGATGCATTAAGAGCTGGGGGTGAAAACTTTTGAACAGAATGAAGTGTGTACATTTTACTTTATTTTGCCTATATATCATAGTTTCTTCATTTAGTACTGCCGTTCAGAGGCTACAGAAGATACTTACATGTTCCCCAGAAGACGAAATAAATTCAATTGACCCTGATCGTCAAATTCAAAAAATGTTTACCCCCGGCTCAATGCATCGTGTTTCCTTTCTAGATCATCATTGAGCGTTTAAACCTTCTGTAATGGTTGCATAGGAGTCTCTCAGTCGTCCTCAGTGTGAAAATATGGATCTCAAAATCATATAGTCATACACAAAAATGTTGAAAAACCTAAGAATTTGTGGGACCTGAACTATTTTTTCTGAAGAAAAGCGGGCAACTGTTCAGGACAAACAAGAGACTCATGAACAAATCACTTAACAAACAAAAAAAAAAAAACAGATGTGGTTCATTCAGGAAACAACAAAGTATTAAGAATCAAACTTTTGAATGGGGTCATATTTATGAATTCTCTTGTGGACTATATATAAATATCTTTTATATAAAATATCTTATTCAGGTCAGTACTAAATACAAACCATGCATTTTGTACGGTTCCTCTTATTTTGGTAAAATAATTAACATTTTGCAGATTCTGCAAGGTGTATGTAAACTTTTAACTTCAACTGTATTTGAAATTGTGATATTTAATATTACTGTTTTACTGTATTTTGATCAAATAAATGCATCATTGGTGAGCATAAGAGATGTTCAGAAACATAAAAAAAAAAACAGTTACACATTAATTTTGATTTTCATTGTTGTAATAGCTCTCAAAAGTTTCATGTCTTTGTCAGGAAGTGGAAAAGACAGAGAAGTTTGCCCATGAAATTGGTCGTTTTCTGACCAAAATCACTTGAATGCCCATATTGATGATATTTTATTTTTGAACGGAGCTGTTGTTGTTCTTCCTGGACTTGTATAGTGTTGTCCAGAATATACAATTCACATCTGCACACTTTGTTAGGCTTCCCATTTCCTCTTTTTCCCTGTCATAAAAAGCAGCTCTAAGTGGTTCTCTCCCTCACGCTTCAGCTCTAGTAAAGACGGCAGATTTGGTTTCCTGCTATGGCTCAGCTGTGTCACTGCTTCTCCCAGGGGACTGGTAGCTGTTTTGGAGGAGAGCAGGAGCAGTAATGATATGGAACAGAGTGCCAGGTGTGATGATATTGACAGGCTGAAGCAGGAGAGATGAAGATCCCTTGGCCTTTTCAGCACGCTGCCGTCTCTGTACAGTAGTCCGTTCTCGGGGGATAAATACAGTGCTAACATGTGTCAGTCAGTCACAGCAGAGCGCCTTCCTGCACAGCCGCTCACGCTGTCTCAGTCCGACTGTCTTGCTGCATCTGCCTGAGCTCTCATGTTGAGTCAGATATTCTAAACACTTTCTGCTGTTTACTGATATAACCGTGGCCTTGTAAATCACTCACTGACATTGTACCCGGTGTCTCGCTTGGAGCAAAAGTGAATTGTATACTCAGTCAGCGGGGAGAGAGCATGTAGCTTCATAGCATTGTGAACTCGTAGGGTTATTTCAGCGTGGCTGCTGCCCTTAGTTACATCCAAAACCTGCCAGCTTGGACCTTTTGATGCCTCCCTTTCATATAAAAAGATGGACTGTATGGACTTAAATGTCTTTGCATTATACATATTTTATCATTACTCCAAATTTAATTGCTAAAGTTAAACACTAATTTTTATACATTCAGCAACTCAATGTATAAGCATACATAAAAATATTATCATTTGATGTCTAAATGTTTTTAGATTGGGGTCAGGGTTTTTTTGTTTTAAGGAAAGAAAGAAAGAAAGAAATGTTTTTATTCAGAAAGGATGCCTTAAAGCAATCGACAATGACAGTAGTAGTGTTACAAATCATTTTTATTTCACGTAAATGCTGTTCTTCTGAACTATTCATCAAAGCATACTGAAAAATGTATCATGTTTTCACAAAATTAAGCAGCAAAACAGTTTTGAACATTGATAATATGAAAGATTTTTTTGAGCACTAAGTCAGCACGACTTTGAAATGTTGTAAATCAACTTTCAATATACACTGCCGCTCAAAAGTTTGGAATCAGTACGATTTTTAATGTTTTTTAAAGAATTCTTATATGCTCATCAAGGCTGCATTTACTTGGTCAAATATACAGAAAAAAATAATATTTATGAAATATTATTACAGTTTAAAATAATTGTCTTCTGTATTAATATATTTAAAAATATCATTTATTCCTGTGATGCAAAGCTGAATTTTTAACAGCCATTACTTTAGTGTCACAACATGCTGATTAATACTGTTATTATCAATGTGGGAAACAGTTGTGCTGCTTAATATTTTTTTTGGAACCTGTGATTTTTTTTTTTTTTTTTTTCAGGATTCTTGATGAAGAAAAGGTTAAAAAGAACAGCCTTTATTTAAAATATAAAAGTTCTAACTATATAAGTCTTTGCTATCACTTTTTGTCAATTACAACATCCTTGTGAATAAAAGTATTAATTTATTTTTAAAAAAATAATAAAATAATAATAATAAAATAAAAATAAAAATTTTAAATATATTCACATAGTAAACAGTATTACAGTTTTGGGTATTATTGATTAAATAAATGTAGCCTTGATGACCATAAGAAATCTCTTTAAAAACCATTAACAGTCTCACCGATCCCAAACGTTTGAGCGGCAGTGTATGTATATTCTCTTTTAAAATTGTAATGTGTTTATAGAATTATACTTTTCTTATCTTGCATTAATTTGCATAAAACTTGTTCACACTGCTGCATGGGTTTCTAATGCAGCGGCTGATGGAGTGATGGCAATCAGTTTATTTTTTCCCCTCTTTTGGGAAGTTGTTTGAATGTTTTTTTTCTTTGTTTTTATTTAGTTTACATACAAGTTTTTTTTACATTATTTTTAATCAAATAAATGCCATGTTGGTGAGCATAAGAGACTTTCTGACCCAAAAACTTTTGAACAGTAGTGTAAATCTCCATAATTTCAGTTCAAATTAATTTTTAAATTATTTTTTTAAATGTTTTTGTTCAGCATTCCAAAGTAGTTTCATAAGGAACAGTGCCTTAAATAAAATACTTTATTGCCTTATAAAATGAAAGGCTTATGCTGAAGCGTTATCTGTCTTTGGTTTGTGCCCAGCACAGAGCTTTGCTTTCAAGGCCAAAGAGCTCAGCTTCAGTCTCAACAGACCACAACATTTTCATTCACCAGGTTTTGTCACATGGCCTCTAGCAGACTCCAGGCGTGACTTAATGATGGCCTTTTTCAGAAGTCTCTTCCCTCTAGCCGCTTCACAGGCTTAATCAGTAAAGTGCTGAAGAGATTGGTGGACTGTCTCTTCTACTTCAGACAAAAAGCACTTCATCTTGATGTTGCAACTGGCTTCCTGGCTGCAAATACACTTTTTATTTTATTTTATTTTTACCTTAAGCACAACTAACAGTGAACAAATGGTTTCAATAAGGCAGTTTAAACCGGTCTAAACCATTGCAGTCTAACAATGGCTCTGATAATATAAACATAAATGAGAATGAATTATAAGAGAAATTACTGACTTGTGAAATTTCCAATGAACCACTATACAAAAAGGCTATTAATGAAGAGCTCTAGTGAAGTTTTTGTTTAAGTCTAATTGTTCTTAACATTTTTATTCAATATTCCTCTTCCCAATGTTCACAGGTGGTAGTTCGGGGTCGAGGGCGTGGCCGTGGAGGGGGGCGTGTGATGATGCAGCAGAACCCAAGAACCCAGGATTGTCTGAGAAGCACAGTCTGCATTGAAGGTTTATCCACCACCACAACCAATAAACAGCTCATGAACCTTCTCAACTCCATTGGCCCTGTTGAGGTAAGGACTGCTTAACTTTGTTTCTCACTTGTCAGTGCACATTTTTGTCTTGTTTTTATTGGGTTCAATCTCCTGAGTTTACAACATCAAATTGATGATGGCACCACCTGATGGCCAAAGAGCATAAAACAGTGTTTAAGCATGTTTACAGTATACATTACTAAGTGTCAACTTCAAGCTGTTTAACTGTTTTGAAGTCCAAAATATCTTTAGAACGAAAAAAATGCATAGGTAGATCAAGTCAGTTTGATCACTGTTGTAAATAAATGTGCTACCTTCACTGGAGCACAGTCACAAACATACAGACAGTCACTTGTACTCAGAGAAACATTTAGGAGCACAGAAACGTGTCAGCTCTGGTCTGCATCATGTATTACTAAAATAGTCCTAAAAAGGATTAGTTCCCTTCCAGAATAAAAATTTCCTGATAATTTACTTACCCCCATGTCATCCAAGACATGTTCATGTTTCAATGCAGCTTCAAAGGGCTCTACACGATCCTAGCCGAGGAATAATGGTCTTAAAAGAAACAGTCATTTTCTTAAAAAGAAATCTGTACTTTTTAACCACAAATGCTCATCTTGCACTAGCTCTGCGATACGTATTTATGACTTCACGCATTACACGGTTAGTTGTTTATCTGTGTACTTTGGTTTAAAAAAGATAGGGTAGGGTGAAAAACTCATTTTCTTCTTCAACTTCAAAATCTGTCGACATCGTTGTTTTACCTTTTAGTAAAGTTTTTCTTTTGCATATTCATTTTGTAAAGAATAGGTTGGTACTTCCACCTTGTGACTTCTGCCTTTCACATGTGACTTTTCCAACTTGACTACGTAATGCATGAAGCTGAGCTAGTGCAAGACTAGCATTTGTCGTTAAAAAGTGTATACATATAACATTTTTTAGAAAATGACTGATTGTTTGGCTAGATAAGACCCTTATTTCTCGACTGGGATTGTGTAGAGCCCTTTGAAGCTGCACTGAAACTGCAATTTGGACCTTCAACCCTTTGGCTCCTATTAAAATCCTCTATATGAAGAAAAATACTGGAATGTTTTCCTCAAAAACCTTATTTTCTCTTCGACTGGAAGTGAACTAATCCTTTAATTATTGAAATGCTACATTTTGCTTCTCAGCTAAGTGGTTCTAATGTCACTGGTTTTGAAGTAGTTAAACTCACACCTCCACAGTTGCTAGAGACATACTATGCAGGCAATTTATATATGCACAGTCTTCAGAATTGTAGATTTAACAACTTATATAAATAACTAATGGAAATCAACCATCAATGACAGCATTACCGCTTGTCCATGCTGGCAAATAACCATTGTTTAAATGTGGAAAATACATAAGGTAGTTCTTTGCCTCCATTTTGTGCATTAAAATAATTTAATGCACTCCTTGCTGTAAATTATCCCTCACATAAACTTCATTAAAAGTCAAATAAAGTTTGCAAAATGCCTTGACTTGGGAGAACATTTGTTTTTCTTGAGGAGACATTGACCCCAAGAGTAAATGTTTTTTGTGTAGAGTGGTCTTCTCAAAATATTACAATAGCGCCATCTAGCTGTGTGTATTGAGGGTTGTGCGCCTTTAGCTATTGAGGTGTACAGTCGTGGCCAAAAGTTTTGAGAATTACATAAATATTGGAAATTGGAAAAGTTGCTGCTGAAGTTTTTATAATAGCAATTTGCATATACTCCAGAATGTTATGAAGAGCGATCAGATGAATTGCATAGTCCTCCTTTGCCATGAAAATTAACTTAATCCCAAAAAAACTGTCCACTGCATTGTTAAGAAGGCTTCAGGGCGTCCAACAAAGTCCAGCAAGCGCCAGGATGGTCTCCTAAAGAGGATTCAGCTGCGGGATCGGAGTGCCACCAGTGCAGAGCTTGCTCAGGAATGGCAGCAGGCAGGTGTGAGCGCATCTGCACGCACAGTGAGGCCAAGACTTTTGGAAGATGGCCTGGTGTCAAGAAGGGCAGCAAAGAAGCCACTTCTCTCCAAAAAAACATCAGGGACAGATTGATCTTCTGCAAAAAGTATGGCGAATGGACTGCTGAGGACTGGGGCAAAGTCATATTCTCCGATGAAGCCTCTTTCCGATTGTTTGGGGCATCTGGAAAAAGGCTTGTCCGGAGAAGAAAAGGTGAGCGCTACCATCAGTCCTGTGTCATGCCAACAGTAAAGCATCCTGAGACCATTCATGTGTGGGGTTGCTTCTCATCCAAGGGAGTGGGCTCACTCACAATTTTGCCCAAAAACACAGCCATGAATAAAGAATGGTACCAAAACACCCTCCAACAGCAACTTCTTCCAACAATCCAACAACAGTTTGGTGAAGAACAATGCATTTTCCAGCACGATGGAGCACCGTGCCATAAAGCAAAAGTGATAACTAAGTGGCTCGGGGACCAAAACGTTGATATTTTGGGTCCATGGCCTGGAAACTCCCCAGATCTTAATCCCATTGAGAACTTGTGGTCAATCCTCAAGAGGCGGGTGGACAAACAAAAACCTACTAATTCTGACAAACTCTAAGAAGTGATTATGAAAGAATGGGTTGCTATCAGTCAGGATTTGGCCCAGAAGTTGATTGAGAGCATGTCCAGTCGAATTGCAGAGGTCTTGAAAAAGAAGGGCCAACACTGCAAATACTGACTCTTTGCATAAATGTCATGTAATTGTCGATAAAAGCCTTTGAAACGTATGAAGTGCTTGTAATTATATTTCAGTACATCACACAAACAACTGAAACAAAGATCTAAAAGCAGTTTAGCAGCAAACTTTGTGAAAGCTAATATTTGTGTCATTCTCAAAACTTTTGGCCACGACTGTAGACTCTCTGTTGCAGTGTAAAGAAACAGAAGCCATTACTTACTGAAACATGAAGATGAGCATGTAGTCAATAAACCCCACTGCTAATATTGGTTATTCTTTTATAGATGTTTACAATGTTGCCGGAGCAGCGGAAGGCCATTGCCAAGTTTGTGAACCCACAGCATGCAGCAAGTTTTCAGCACAGCTTTCACAGGTAAGCTTTTGAATTCATCTTCAACTCGATTACACCATTTGTTTATGCACAATGCATGAAATCTTTGACTTTTAATGGGAAATTTAAATTTGGAACCTTTTTTTCCATAATTTTATAGAATGAGGCCTATTCACACCAAAACCAAATATTCATTGTCAAAGTCTGTTGCGAATAAGATTTTGAATAAAAACTGTGGATTCTATCCACTTTATTCTTCAATGCAGAAGCAAGTCTATGGGCAAGACTTTCAGTTTATTAGCCACTATAGTGATATAATGAGAAGAATAACAACATGCAGTAAACGGTAAATCAGTTTGCACTACAGACCAGTGTGTTCATAATTAAGATATTACATTAAAATAATGAGGAAAGATACACCAATTTGCAATATCGTGCAGCAAAAAATAGCTAGATGTGGATAAACCTGGAAGCCAGACTCATAAAATGTACAAATGGCTGTGCCAATAGTCCAAAAACTTGGACTGTAAGACAGTTATCAAATATCAGATCTCTGAAGTCTCTTCATATGGTGTGAATAGGCCTGAATATTAAGATGTATTTTTCGTTGGTGTTACTGGCTGATGCAGATCAGAGTTGTTGTGCCTAATGGTCTGTGTAGCTGAAGGGCAAATTAAATGTATTACTCATCAAAGCAAAGACCGAGAGCTCTACTGTGACTCTACTGATTGTCATGTTTTGATGGAGATGCCTCAGATTAGCTTGCTTTTAAGTGCGAGTGTCTCATTTCCATCACATGTTCCCTTGATTACATAGGCACATGATAGATTTGTCTCACATCGATGTTTCCATTGTTGACGGCTGAGGAACAAGTCGGTTCAACACACAAGAAGACGAGAAGTGAGCAAGAAGAGAACGTCTTTTTCTGAAAGACAGACGCACAATCAGAAGGCTAAAGCTTTGGAAGCTGTGTGGAGAGTGCCGTCGACAAACTCAAGCCACATGCATGAAAGAATCAAAAACAAAGAGCCAAACACTAGCTGTGTCCTGCTGGATATGGCACAGCATCGAACTCATGTTGCGAACGACTTTGGCATGAAGTCTCGCTCTTGTTTCTGTACTTTCATTTAATATGGAGTAATCAGTAATGGTCTGAAAAAAGAGACGGAGGTATGAAACCAGGACATTTTTATGCCAATTGATAATAGTTGCTCCCATTCTTTAGCTCATTAGGAAAATTCTTTTGAATGGCTGTTTTTGGTCAAATAGGAATTCATTGTGGAATTTCCACAGTCATTGACTTGAACAAAGTGTTAAACGGGTGTTTGGGCCTGATCGAAAGATGTGTATGCTGCAGTTGTTTTTGTCACCTGTAGAGGGCAGCAGATCTCTTCAGTATGAAACTCTAGGACTTGTGGACATCAGAGTGAAAAGCACTGCTTGGTAGAGATGTTGAAGTGCTGTTATGGATTTCAGGGGCATGTTTGGGTTCAGCTTTTTCTAGTTATGTATCTCGGAAACCACTGTGATATTGCAGGTGTCACTTTTTTTTCTCTCATGATCTTAAGTTTATTCTTTGTCCCTTTCATCGTTGGTTTTGTTCTGCAGAGCTGGAGAGCTGAAGTGGTGGTTTATGACGTGCGTCTTTGTGACCTAAAGACTGATGAATAAATTGACAATAAATGGCTTTTATATTTTGATTTTAGGTTTTGGTGCTGGAGTTGCATATTTAGATTATTTTAATTGATAGAAATGACTTCTACAGAGTATTAAAGGCAACCAGAAAGTCTCCACCTTTGGTAATACTCCTTTTTAATGTGTTTAGTTTTCTTTCCTCAGAGTTGAGCACGTATTGTGTGTGAAAGAGGATGACTGAATCACGGCCCGTGTGATGATTCGGATTTTATTGTAAGTTTGCTTGCGAGTTGTGGGTTGTCTAAAGCACTAGATGTGTTTGTGGATGATGGAGAGGTCAGAACTATCTTGTTTACAACAACCGCTTGGTTATTTGTTTGTGAAGAGAGATATTTTGGACTGTTTGTAATTATATTCTTATATCTTTGGCTCAGTTAATTGTTTGAAGTTGTTCAGACAGGAATACAGCTTACTGAATCTGAATTGTGAGTAGTTCGGGATAAGGATTGGTCAAAATCTGATTTCAAGTACGCTTCTAAAGTCCGTTATCTATACTATTTTTCAGTTTATTTTGTAAGTTGTTACCCAAGCTTTAGATTTATTGAAAGACCCCATACATTTTCAGTCTCCGGTAAATACATTACACCCCCTCAAAATAATTTCATGGCTTAAATCATGAGTGTTTGCTATTATATCATTATTTTTTATATTATTATTAATAATAATAGTTGCAGTACTGTGCAAGCATAGTGCTTGGTGATGTCTAATTGTACAGCTTAACCTAAAACTGTCATGTTATGGCCCCAGAATTGTTATTAGATCTAGTGCTTTACAGTTTTCATGTTTAATCCAACCACTTTACATTATACGATACGCATGTAGCAAAACCAAATCGTGTTATAGTATCTAAAATATCTCCGTTTTAGATAATATAACACGATCACATCTAATCAGAAATTATGTTTGAGCCATTTCAGTAAAACTAGAATCTATCTGTAGATATTCACACATCCAGGTCTGCAATTTCAAAGGATTTGGGAGCAACTGTTATCAGTGGTCACTTTCTTGTATGTAATGAAAAAAAACAAAAATGTGTATGAAGATGTCAAGTCTGTTGTTTTCTCATCTTGAAATCTTTCCATGTTTGAAATGGTTTGGAAATACTAGTACATGACAGGTGAATTTCTTTTCTCGATTTGTTTTTATATATCAATATAAAAAGTATTCCTTGGTCATTTTACAACAGTTTTGTTATTGGAGAACTTAGAGCTTATTATTTGAGGATATTTTAAAGATGAAAAATAAAAGCTGGTCACATATATACCATGTAAATACAGGTATGTGAAGCCAACTGTCTTTATCACCATTAACTGTTGTCCGAGGTTGTTTTGTGTTTGAAGATTCCCTCTTGCATCCTAAATGACGTGTTTTACGACATCCTCATTTCCCCAATTTCCTCCATCCTCCTGAATGTTTCTCTGTTGCCAACCATCCAAACTGATTTTAAGGGAAAAGCTTTTGTTTTTGACCTAAGGTGCAACAATTTCTCTCAAGTCAGGTGAATCGAATCATCTGTTATGGTTCTAATGCTGTCTATGAAGTTAATTTGTAAAGCTGCTACCCGTCAGCACCCTATTGTTTTAAGATGCACTTGTAATTTCCTGATATGCCATCTTCTATTATAATATAGTAGTTGGGTTTGCTTGATCACAGTACCTTATTTGTCTATGTTTGTATTAATGAGTTTCTAGGAATTACAGAAATTCATGGGTAAGATTATAAAGAATAATGTTATAAAATACATATGGATCCACTTAAAATTACAAGCTTTTTTTGTTTTGGTTAACTTTGAGTTTTCCAGACATGTTCTGTTTAAAATTGCTGTAGGGCACAGATTATTATTTTTTTATTATTATTTGGTTTGAATGTGTTTATGTAATAAGAGTTAATCCTATGGATTTATAAGGTTTTATTTAGTCTGAAGACTTTAATGTTTTTAAGTAAAGATCTTATAAGATGTAATATTTCTAACAGTCTTATAAGAGAGAAAAACAGATTCATATTGAATCTTTCAGTAACTTCATTGTAAGTGTAGATTTAACTTGTGGGGGAACTGTCCCTTTCTGAACTGTGATCACACTTGTGACGAGTTTAAGTTTTTAAGAGATTGACTTATCGGTCTCTTTTTGACTATTTTTGACAAGCTGTATAGAGCAAAATAATGGAAGAGGTATGTGATGGAATCAAGAGTAGGCTAAAGGTTTACGTTTTTTGTTATGTTTTTGTTGGATCTTATTTTGTTTCTTTATTTCTGTCAATTGCAAGTGGCTGGTGTACTCCCACTGTTTGATTTTGATTTTTTACTTTGGATCCTGCTGCAGTTTAGCAATTGGCCAGTTAATAAAAATACCAGTATTTGTTAATGCTTCAAGATTAGATCTATTAGATTCCTTATAATGGTAGCTTTGGCATTTTTTCCCTAAAAATATAGGGGAAAAAATGTTGACACTTTTAAATTCTGGTGCTTGTTTTGTATAATCACTTTTCCTGATTTTACTCACTGTTTTAAGCGTCAAAGCCAATACACTGCTTCCCGTTGGCAGCAGTATGCCTATTTGTAACTTGTAATTAAACCATTTTTTTCTCTTTTGCAGGACAGAGCTTCCAGGAGCACAGAAAGGAGGGTTTTTCAGAAAACAAATACTCATTTTCATTCTACGATTGCAATGGTTTTCAAAAGGACTGTTTAGAAATGTACAGATTATGTTGAAACTCTACAGAGGAACCACTTTTGGTGTTGTAGTAACAGATTGTTTGAAGTAATACTGACAGGGTGAAATTCTGTTATGCTGTTTTATACTTTAGGGTTGGAGTCATTCTGTGGCACGATTGAGAGTTGAGAGGTTTTTTCCAAACTTATGATAGCATACTTCACGATGCCATAGAAGAACCGTTTTTGTTTAAATGGTTCCATAAAGAACCTTTAGCATCTGAAGAACCTTTGTTTCACAAAAGCTTCTTCAGATTATAAATAGGTAAGAAAGAGATGGTTCTTTAAAGAACCTTTGACTGAATGGTTCTTTGTGGAAGCAAAATTGGTTCTTCTATGGCAGTCTTAGAGTCGTAGTTCACTTTCAGAACAAAAATTTACAGATAATGTACCCCCTTGTCATCCAAGTTGTTCATGTCTGTCTTTCTTCAGTTACAAGGAAATTGTTTTTTTTGAGTAAAACATTTCAGGATTTCTCTCCATATAATGGACTTCTATGGTGCCCCCGAGTTTGAACTTCCAAATTGTAGCTTCAAAGGGCTCTAAACGATCACAGCCGAGGAAAGAAGGGTCTTATCTAGCAAAACGATTGGTTATTTTCTAAAAAAAAAAAAAAAAAAAAAGCACAAGCAAGATGAGCGTTTGAGATTAAAAAGTATATAAGTTGTAAATGTTTTTAGAAAATAACTAATCTTTTGCTAGATAAGACCCTTCTTTCCTTGGCTGGGATCATTCAGAGCCCTTTGAAGCTCCATTTAAACTGCATTTTTTAAGTTCAAACTCGGGGGCACCATAGAAGTCCATTTTATGGAGAGAAATCCGGAAATGTTCTCAAGAAACATTATTTCTTTACGACTGAAAAAAGAAAGACGTGAACATCTTGGATGACAAGGGGTACATTATCTGTAAATTTTTGTTCTGAAAATGAACTACTTTGCACAGGTATATTTGTAGCAATAGCTAACAATACATTGTAGGAGTCAAAATTATTATTTTTTCTTTTATGCCAAAAATCATTAGGGTATTAAGTGAAGATCATGTTCTATGAAGATATTTTGTGAATTTTTTTTGCACCCTTAGATTTTCAAATAGTTGTATCTCAGTCAAATTAGGGATGTGCACGAGTACTCGATTAATCGAACCCATCAGTGACGATCGAGCATGAAAATGACAATCGATTGGCTCTAAAAATGCATTTTTTTTTATTTAAACTACTTTCATTCTTTCTGATTGGTTATGCTGGTATTTGGGAGGTAGTCAAATATTTGATTGGTTACGGCTGTGAGAAGTTACGGTCCAGAGACAAGACCGGAGCACAGAGCGAAAATGGCTTCTAAAGCGCACAGGGCTTCAGTTGCCATTGTTTTAAAGTAACGGGAGAAGCACATCCTCTACTTTATGATGGGCATGTAGTTCAAGCTCACATGCATTTTGTGTAGATAAATACAATGTGTAATATAACATTTACATATTTATGTATCAAGGCTATGTGATTAATTTTATATACAATGCGTCATGTAGAAAAAGCGCTTCAGCTTCACCTCATGCTGTTATTTCTTTTAAATGTTTACTGTATACTGTGATGCAAACGCCCCGCCCCTTGCTTAAACTCCACCCCCGATTAATCGAGTACTCGTTTCTCAAACCTGTGGATTACTCGAAATGAAATATGATCAGAAATGCCCATCCCTAAGTCAAATGTTGTCCTATCCTAACAAACCAAACATCAATGGAAAGCTTATTTATTCAGCTTATTATTTATGATGATTGGTTTTGTGATCTGTGACCTGATGAGACTGTGTTTAGAGAATATCCATTGCAGATGTCATAAAATATATGAAGTCTACAGAATAGCAGATTGATTTTGAATTGAGTTTTTCTCAGTGCTGTGTTGATCTGGTGCAGTATTCATTGTAACTCAGCTAAACTATCAGGTTTATGGCTTCTAAGCAAACCTTAGCTGCTTAGTTTTTGTGCGTTTTATGTTAGATTTGCGCCCTGTGTATTAGTTTAGGGTAATGATTGACTGAAGGTAGAAGCGTTTATACCTCATATATTCCTATACCTGTATCCAGCTACAGTTCTTCAGAATTCTGGTCCAGTCTCCAAGACTTAAACTAGTTGTGTCAAATCAAGGGGACCTCTTACACATCCAACAGCCTGCGGTACTGTGATTGTAGTGAGAGGGAAATATTCAGTAGTGAACATTTGAAGTGCATTTAAAAAGTTGTCCTAAGACAAGAATGTGTTTTTTTTTTAATGAAAAATGTTGATCTACTTTAAATGTAGACTACTATAATTTGTAATTAAAAGTTTTTAGTGAATTTCTTAACTCGCGCTTTTGAAAACCACTGCATATGCGAATCTGACGTAAACGGTGAAATATTAAGCTGCTATGAAAAGCCCTCCTTTTGCTTTCAGTTCCAAATAATGTCATGTCTGTCTACAGTAGAGCTGCCTCCAGATGATGCTAACTTGTCTTCATTTCTCAACAGGTGCCAGATATGCCTTCTCTCGTGCTTTTCCTCTCTTTCTCGCAGTCTCTCTGGTTGATTTTCATTCTCCTGTCTCTTTCACTCGCTCTTTGCTCTTTGAGGCTGGATGGGAACGCAGTTGTTGATCTGAATGTGGTGTTTGTGTGAACATAATCCTTCTGTATTAAAGCAGGGGGACCTTGCTTCTGGATTTCCTTTCTGTATTAGCCCACGTCCGTGGAAGTTTTGCGTCTGTGGGACCACACCCTACTGAGTTCCAAAGTTCAAAAACTTGCACAAAGCCCAAGAATGATCTGTACACTCTTGCCAGCTATGCACACATGTTGTGTTGTTGGATGAAAAGAAAACATTACTTGGAAATCATTATTGTATGGGGGGAAGTGATTTATGCTGTTTTGAGCGCCGTTTTGTTGTCCCTCACGCTTGTACGTATGAAACTGTTTTGTGTCTGAAATGTGTACACCAGACTTGTTGAATTAGGAAGAATATAAATGGTGTTTGTTTAGTAAGCTTTCATCATATGCCTTGACTGTACTTGTTTTGAAAAATCACTTGAAATAAATCCTTTTTGCTGGATTTTATCTTGTTGCCCGTGTTCTTTTTATTGACTGATAAATGACTGACTTTTGACACTCACCTTGCATCTGCTTTCTGAGATGTTTATCAATTGTAAACCACTCAGCTTTTGATATTAATGCATTGGTAAATGTGTTATGAAATATTTCTGCGATCAAGATGAATGATTGGAATTTAACGATAGGCCGGCTTCATTTCGTTCACACTTCCCAACGGTTGCCAGTGGGTTTTTGTTTGCAAATGCCAGCAAGCGTTTGTTGAAACAGTTGCTCTCTCTGCAGACACAAGGCCCCTCTGAAGGATTAGTTGGTTTTATTTACCTGCTCGGAGGAATGCTTTCGCCCGGTCGCTTTTGTGTCTGTGTAAATGCTCAAGGTCAGGGCTGAGAGTGAGCCTCACCAACAGCTCTAAAAAGCAGCAAAACCTGCAGCACAATGAAGTCTTCTCAAGAAATGGTAGTGGAATTTCTATTCGTGTTGCGACAGAGTTCAAAAGCTCAAACTTCCATTCACTCACTAGTTAACACCCTTCAAAGTGTCCGTGCACACACATGCACACATTCATCATAAAAGACAAAAAATGGATATGGTTGTATATGTTGTTCGTGCAACACAAAGCTAGTGAAGACACTAGCCTAGCCCATCTTTTATATGTATTGATCCTTTTTTTGGCATTGCTGACAGAATTTGCACGCCAGTCTAGCAACCCTATTTTATTCACTGAGCTCAGACTTTGTGAGCAGTTCCTCTCATTGATAATATTGTTTAACAGAGACTTTACATGAATGATATGAAGGTCTGGGAGGTGCTTGTGAAAGTTTTACAAATTTTGAATTGGTAAAGGTGATTTGGCCATTCCGCTTTAATTTCTCACACGGTAGGGAATGTGAATGGACTTGTGGATGGGTTTGGGGCTCATTATTAGAAGGCAGCATTAGGTTAGGCTGTCTTTTGTTTACATGCGTGTAAAAGCCACATATGACATCTCAGAATTAACCAAAGGAAACCTAAGTAAGTTAGGAAAAAGCCGCTGCTTTGGTGCGTCGTTGCACCTGGTGCTCCACCTGTTTCACTTCTGCTATCAACTATGAAATCCCAATTATACGAAGACTGGAAAACTGTTATGTAGCGGGGATTATGTCATCCATGTGAAATTCGTCAAAAATGTGTATTTGAGTGCGTCACGTGATTCTCGTTGCGGTGAGTAACACTAGAGCTCCGCATGTGAAATCAGCAAATAGACGATCTAATAAGCAGAGCTATTTCCGGTGGGAAATGTGTTGGTGCGTTTAAACGCAAACAGTAGCTTTTATAATCTGCGTGAGAGATTTTCAGATGTTATTTGCGAAGGACTATCCTCTTCATATTTAACACGGGACCACAACTTTTCGCAAGCATACAAAATCCAGATCAAAGCCTTTTTCGCATCTTACCGATAGACGTTTTCAGCAGTGCGATTTATTTCATTTCGCATTTCCACACGTTTGTTTGAATGGACTTTTTGTTTCCCCCATGCACTCGAGCTTTATGCAAGCTGAATAGCCCGATTTACGTGGGTTGGAAATTAAAACATAGACTTAGTTTTATGCATCTTTGGTCAAGTCTCCTGTAACTAAACACATTGTATTTAATTATATGCATTTAGACAAGCTGCGGGCTATATCGTTTTCCTTGTGCCATGTGGTACACAGTTAATAGCTGACTATTTAAACAACAGCATAAGCAATGTAATATTTTGTGTTAATAATAATAATAATATCAGTAGCAATGATTTTAAATCTGGGTGTCCTAATGTGTTCTTGTTACCGTTTAATTATACATTTAAGTACTAAGTACTATTAATTAGTGAACATTTGAAGAGGATCAAAAATAATTATTCAAAGTTGTCCTAAGACAAGAACGGGTATTGTTTTAGTTTTAGGACAACTTTGATGAAATGTTTGAGTTAGATTAGGGTTACTTGCATGTAATTATGCACAATTAATAATAGTAAGTACATGTAACGCGTAACGAGGACACCTTAAAATAAAGTGTTGCCTAAATCTGGATATTGAAATGATGTGATGGTGATGTTTCATGTCTGCATTATTCAAAGATATCCAACAAACAAAAATAGCAACAAGCAGTTTGAATATTTTCTTTATCTCATTCATTTATAATAAACATATAAATAATAAATTCTATACATTTCCTGACACCTCGCCTTGATGAAAGGTAGGTTAACCGGTATGGCCACTCAATCATATGCTATCCAAACTGTGCATCAGCTGCATTTTATTTCTATAAAACTATTTACCTATTACAAAATATGAAAAGAAAAATACATTTTAGTAAATGTACAGTAGTTACTTATTAATTTGTTTAACGAAAGCCTTTGTTCTTTACTGTGGGACTGTTATCGTTACTGAATTGTCAGAATGTGCATTTCGTATTTTCTCAAAGAAATACAATGAAACCAGAGAAGAGTGAACAAAGGACGTATATGTCTGTCCCACTCTGACAACCAAAACAATGACAAAATCATAGAGGATTCTAAAAGAGAAAACAGCACAAGACTCTGCACCTATTTAAATTAAAATATATTCTCGTATCTTACACTATTTCAAATAACGAAAAGTGATTAGGTAACGATCGGTCAAAATCTAATGTACAATTCTGTGTATAAAAATATAATTTCTGGAGCCCCACGGCGTTTGCTTACCCCTAAAATATAACAGTCATTTGCACATATGCACAGAATGTTACAACCTGTCATGAAAGTTTCTTTCTTTACTTTTCTTACATGTGTTTTTTTTTTCTTTTTCTTTTTTCCTGTTTACATGAGATATACAAAAATAGATTCTGCACCGCTGGATGATCACACTGCATTCGAATCCGTTTGTGTGCCACCAGCCTGAGTTCACGCGAGAATAAATTATGCAAAGAAAACTTTTAAGGCTCCATTTATTCTTTGAAAATGACATTTTTTTCTTTTAAAGTCATTGTAATAAATATCCCAACTCCGCTCGGGGCCTTTGTCTCTCTCTTTCTCTCTCTCTCACTCTCGCTCGCTCTCTCTTTCTCTCTTGCTTGTACTAATATTGTCTTATATCCTACATTAGTGTGATTTCTCTCGCTTTATTTCCAAACGAGGGGTTTCAGCTCGAGTTTACTGACATCCCCAAAGGATGAAGCAGGTGGCTGTCCAAAAGCCACGTTCCCATTTGATACAGGAGCTTGGAGTACCAGTGGACTCCCTCCTGTTGTAAAGTCGCATTGGTTTGACTGATGAAGTTTTTGGGGAACAGGGCCGATGACACGCCATAATAGAGCCTGACGGGCGCGAAGGCCAAATGCGCCAGACTCTGGTCCTCTATGACGGCGTAACAGGACGCCAGTATTCTGTCGACCACAATGGTTCCATGAGCAGTCACTGGTGCGAACGAGCCCTGGTGCTCCTCCGTGTATATCCGTTCCACGATGACAGATTTAAGCTGACCGCTATCATCAACAACCATCACCTTTTGTCCGGCTCTGACACTGCTGGCAAACGCGGCGGTCATGCTGTGGAGATCATCCGTTGAGTTGTCGAGGACAAAAAGGAGATGAGCAGCGGTGAGTGTGATCTTTTCAACGGGTTCTTTCGTTTCTAGGACGTAAAACACACGTCGCGTCGCGGAGTCTCGGTCTGTGAACATCATGAAGTCGCTGTACACGAGGTTCCCATCGCTGTCCGCCGCTAGCACCTTGTCACCCGGGTTTAGGTCCTTCACGGCCTTCTGTCCTCCGTCTTTGAGCGTGACCAGAGCCGAACCTGGGAAGCAGCCTCCAGATTTCGCGGCAACCGAATTTTCTGTCGAGATAAATAGAAACGAGTGAATAATTTCATCAAGAAATTACATTCTAAATATATCACGCTAATTTCCCATATTTCGAGTCGTTGTCGATAGCTCGAAAAAAAAAAAAAAACAAGCACATAAGCCCCAAAGTCGCCTCACGTAAGAACAAGTCTGAATAAACAAAAGAAAACGTGGCAACGGGAATTAGGCTGTAAATCGAAAGCTTTCCCAAAAAAACAATGTCTTTGTGTGAGATGAAGGAGGAAAGAGTCTGGACTGCTCTAATTAAAAACCAATAAAGCCCGGACATTGTCATTCTAATGCAGCTTGTGTACAGAGCACTCTTGGAAAAGGACACTTCTGCCTTTCCTTGCGCCTCTTTCATATTTGCTCAGGTGCAGAAACTTCTATGTGACAATTCACACTTATAGAATGAGAAAAGCCCAAGCGGGCTCAACTAGTATTTACTCAGCCCAGACACTTTTCCAAGGCTCTAATGGTGTAGATTTGAATGTAAATTAGAAATGCTAGCGGTAGTCAATCAATGCCCTCTTCTTCTTCCCTTTCATTTTTTGAAACCATCATGCTCTCCGTTGTCAAGCTTAATGACAATAATTCGGGCCTTGTGGGATCTCTTCACATTCCGATCTCTAGGATGGGTAAACATAGCTATAGAATGGACTTTTCCTCTAATCCTCTCATAAGATTCTAGGGCATGAAATAAGATGGTGACAATTGAGAAACAGATTTGGGCGAGCGAGATCGACCCGGCTCTGTTCAAAGCCTCTAATGTATTTGTAAATGTGTTTGGAATTTAAATTATAAGATTTGGTGAAAGCTTATGAGGCTTTGCCAATATGTTCCAGCTAAATTAGGCCTACCTTCGATCAGTGTTAAACTCAATAAAATCCTGACGACAATTAAATCGTGTTTGCGCGAGTGCTGCCTTCGTCGTATTTTTACAAGCGCTCGTGTAAAATATCCTCAAATTGTTTTCATATATCTAGTAAAATGTTTGTACAGTGAGTGTTCTGTTGTAGTGAGTGATCTTGTGATGACTTGATAAGCGCTTCCTTCAAAGAGACAGAGTGGGGCGATGTAAGATCAGTTAATATATTGCCTGGCAAGTCTTTCTGCGTTTGTCGTTTTAACTTACAGCATTTTCTCTTATGAATTTCTAAAGGTTTAAAAGCAGGTTTTTTTTTTTTTTTTTTTTTTAGAGTAATAGCTTTAAAACAATTTGTAGGCTTTGTCTGCTTATCACTTGGTCATTATTTATAAAACCTAAAACATACAGTAGATTTATTAATTAAGAATAATATTTGTTAGAATAATAGATGTTATTTTTGTGACACTAATAAGAGCTAGGGACTTTTTTTTTACTCTACACTTTTAAAAATTAGGGTTCTTTATTGGTATTGATGGTTTCATGAAGAACTGTGAACATCCATGGAACCTTTCAAATGCAGAAAAGGTTCTTTATAGTTCTTTTAAGAACTGTTCACGGAGAGGTTCTTTGGAGAACCAAAAATGGTTCTTTTATGGCATCACTGCAAAAACACCCTTTTGAAACCTTTATTTTTAAGAGTGTATTTGTATTTAACAGCAGTTTTAAACCTTTTTTTCCCCACATGAAATCCAGTGTGAAGCACTGTGCTCATCACTTCTTTATTTTGCCATTTTGTCTTACCTGCTTTGACAGAGCAATGGATGTGGGCTTTGGACTCATAATAGACCCAATCAAATCCAGCTTCCACAGCTAACCGAGAGAGTGTCCCGTATTTGCTCTTGTCTCGATCAGAGGTGGTGATATCAACAGCTCTTCCCTCGTAGTGGAGTGATTCTTCAAAATGGTGACCGTCCTCATCCCAGCCCTCTGTCACACGCAGCTTAACCCCTGGCCACTGGTTCATTACAGAGATGGCTAGTGAGTTCAGCTTGTCTTTGCATCTCTAATAGAACAGAGAGAGAACAGGAAAAGAGGTAATTAACTGAGTTTTAATACATTTCTATTCACCTATCTGTTGCTATAAGGATTTAAAATAAAATGACATGAAAAATAACGCTCTAAATGTCCGAAAACAATCGTTAAGCTTACGTATTCACATCCCTTTAAATAAACTGACAGGTCTAATTCATTAAAAGACATAAACTGCTTCAGTAGTATCTGAGCAACCTTCTCAAGGATCACAGCTCTCCAGATATCATTTGCTGACAATAATTATCTAGACAAATAAGCCGACTCACAAAGAAACCTGTATTTACACTGGAAATAATTCAGCCTTGCATGCAAGGATATTCTGCCCAAAGAGCTCAATGAAAAATTGATAAGTTATTGCATTCGCTTCACTGATCTAAACCATATAGATCCAACCAGGGAAAGGTGTGACTGCATCAAGGCCTCTTCTCTTTCAAAGGCCAAAATACATGCAACGGTAACTTGAAATTAGAAGGCAAAAAATACTAAACTCAATGATTTCAGTGGCTCTCGCTAAGGTGCAGGTAGCTGTAGAATATCAGGCCATGTTTGGGTGGTGCACCCACTAACCTTTCCCGGGACCTTGTGTTGAGATGCTTGGCCTTCTCCAGGACAACTCTTCCCAACACTTAACCAATATGTCAAATAAAACACCACAAAAGACTCTTTCACTGCGTCCAAAAGGAGAAGCAACTACTCATTATTCTTGCAGCACAGGTTTGCTCAAGGGACGTGATGTGATTGCTTAACCGACGGTCTTTCAGAGGTTATATAAAATCTATTCAAAATATGCTTGCAAATTGTGACACTAAGCCAAATTAATACCTGCAATAATTCACACACGTACCCTCCTAGCTTTGACTCGCTCGCTCTCTCTCTTTCTCTCCCCCCTCATAACACACACACACCATTCTTAGCCCATAACATCCACATACATTTCTGTACCAGACTACTTTCGCCTCAGTTTCTACTGATTTGCTTGACCCTCTAATTTTCATGTCTGCACGGAAGGCCACAGGCATTAAAAAAAATGAAGTATAGTCAATCATTAATTATAAAATGCTTCAATTCACTCCATTATATCTCTAGTGTCTATTATCATAAATAACGTGTATACTATGAATAAAATATCTGTGAATCTGTTGAACCACCAAAAACATCCTCTTATATGTGGCTACATGCATTATTTTCATACTGAGATACTGATGATCTGTGTACTATCTGTGGCCTGAATATTAAGTTTTCCCCTAATAGAAATAAAACAGATTTTCTGTAACTATGATTATACTTGGAATCTATTAAGCTGTACAACACTTGTGGCACTTGAATGAGAGAGGAAAATACAAACGAGGCACGGAAAGATACAAGCTAGCACATTCTGAGCAAAACTACTGGGGATTCAAGAGCCGTGAAGCCTAAACTCTTTATTAATTCATTGGGTCGTGTGCCGCAAATCAAGCCAGATTCTGTTCAGCCACCATGAAGCGCAGCGGGAACCCCCTGTGCCGCCGCTTTGTGCTCCACACGAGGTTTGTTCAACAAGCCGCCTAGTCACAGTCAGCTACTAATCTCCTCCCAAAATGAACTGTTTTAGAGGAAACACTTATCAGCTACCTGTCAGAGCAAACAGCCTCCTGGATGCTCCCGCAGTTGCGCCTAATTTCGCGAGCAGCACCGTTAAGCTCAATTCATTGCACAGCGTGCTCAACCAACAAACCATCTCTTACACACGGGTGCGCTTCTCCAAAACATTTGTTAACAGGACACCTCGTTAACTCCCTTTGAAAGACTGAGACGTTCATTTGAAGCTACAAGATTGCAAGGGGAGCTTGCCTATTTTAATGGCAGCGTGTGTGCCCGCGGGTCATCGCACACTTATAATCACATTCACCTTAAGTAGAGTTTGATATACATCTGAGAAAACCACACCAGACAGGGGTTTCATCTTTTTTTAAGGAGCAGAAAAAGGGAAACTTTGTAATGCACCTGCGCGGCGCGTGTAAATCCACTTCTGTTGACAGTCGCAATGCTTCAGCAAACCTCGTCCATGCGATAACCAGTCATGACTTAGACTTTGAACCGAAGAGCTGTTCAACAAAGATAGACTAATAAAAATATTTTACTTAGAGTAATCACTTTGTAAATTACACGGAAGCGTTCCTGAACACGCTTGGTATTGCAAATATATTTCCGATGCGTATACTAAGCAGCAATGTTATTGTTCTTTAGCATTGGCAAAGGGTCAGAAGTTCAAATGATCCTTGCTAATGCGACGAGAGTGGAAAGCCATGTTGGGGACAGACAGCCTATTCCCGAAGCTGTCTGACTTTTTCCAGAGGCCTAGCTTTGCTTAAAAAATAGAAAAATAAAGAGGGAAAAAAGAATGAAAGAAAAAAGATAAAAGGCGGAGCTATAAATGTTGTATACAAACCTAAATAAATAGAAAATAAACTTTTTATAATTTCTGAGCAACAACATTAGCATTAACCATAAAATAAATAGATCTAAGTCTTTCCCACAGTTTCCTGCAACTAAGTGATTATTTACATAATAGCTACCTATTTACCGAAATAATTGCGCATATTGGAATTAAAATAATGTTGCACTAGTCTACTCCTGGAGTGTACCACATAAAACTTATTTCAGACTGTGCGTCGCTCGCTGTTGTTTATATATCGGTCAGTTGTACAACAAATATAGATTATCCAGCATCGCGTTTGCCAGCAGATGAGCAAACTCCTGTATAATATCGAAAAAAAGAGCTAAATACAGATAGGCCACCGTGTCTTCTTCTAATCTGTCACTAAGTAGTACCGTCCTGGCCCATTAATAAGCAGAAACAAACTGAAGAGCATCCTTCGAGAAATGTCAATATTTTCATGCCCTGATAAGCAGCGTCTGAGAGCGGGTGGGCTGCGGTCTGACTAAGCGATCCCATGAATCCCATTTATGCTTAATTTCGTTCTATATTTAGCTGTCATAAGATTGACATCTCCTGACCATCACAGTCCAGGTGCCCGTACCTATCTAGCAGGATATTCACATTTTCTAAAGCAGATAACGCGCGCCCGATGTAGATATCTCGCGGCGGACAAATGCTTATAAGCGCATAAATATTTCACGCAACCTTCCACAATGAGGGTGAGCAAGGAGGCAAGCAGCCGGTCCTCTCTTGATGGCATTTTTCTCGCACACCGTAAGACTAATTCACAATCCCTGCACGAACTGTACTTTCCGAAGCTGTGACTTGAAACAAGCACCGGTGCGGTTTCAGAAGGGCAAGGAATTACCTGTGTCATGAGTCTGTCCGCGCCCGTGTTCTCCTCATCCTTAAAGATAATGTCGGGATTGTAATTGGGAGTAAGTTCTTTAAATCTCTCCGAATTGCGCGTTATCTTGCCCTCGTATCTGCCGCTGGCCCCTAAGGTCTTCTCCGCCACATTAGGTATGAACTGCTTGTAGGCGAGAGGTGTCAGCTTCTTCGGATGTCTTCTTCTGCCGTAGCCTCTGCCAGGACCGCAGGCCAGTCCGGACACCACCAAGGACAGACTGAGAAGAGACACCAGCAGCACTCTCGTCAGAAGCCGCATTTTGCCGCACGGAGAATCTCGCTGCGGTGTTCTAGAGCGCCCTGCGCGGTCTGTCTAGCAGGATTTCTCGTTCTCGCTGCGCGGATCTCCGCTGGCGATGTCCTTGCCGTCTCCTCAGTTCACGCGTGTCCCTCTGCGCCGAGCCCTACCGTGACAGGTGCGGAAATGTGCGTCTGATAACGCATCGGAGGTTTGCGGCGTGGATGTGAAAGGTAAGACTGACCTCGAAATCACAACGTTACTCCAAGCCACAGCCACTTATGCGAGAAGCCTCTTTACTCCTATGTATTATAGCTGCGATCTGAGGTAGGGAGGGACCTGATTGGCTCGACGGGACGAACCCTTCTGATGTTATCCCACAAAACAGACGCACAAAAACCTTTCAAGAAGGTGGGCTTCAGGGGAGGGACACGGTGAGATGTGAACGCATCAGTTTTCCCCGCCGCTGCTGCCTGTGAGGCTGCGACATGCATGTGTGCTGCTCAGTTTGTTACTGGGATGCAAATGCCCCATCCGTGTGTGACCTGCTAATGGACCATTTTTGTTTAAGTCATTTTTTGTCTCCATTTATGTTCCTGCCTCATAAAATGGAATAAATTACGCTTCTTTCAAAGTTTCGTTTATCACAGTCTGTGCAGACTGTGCTTGTGCACACTGATCCGAATTAATCACAAAATAATCACAAACAAAGCGATTCCGAATACAATCCAAAACATGCAAAAAAGAGACATTTTTAATCTAATGTAAACTTTTTTCGTTTTCTTTTTTGTCTCTTCCACATACTTATCAAGTTAATCACTTGTTGTCCCATCAACCTGAACAACGCTGAACGTTACAAAAGCCACATAAAGTAGTTTAGTTTATAATAAAGGGAAAAAGTGTCAGATCTTGCATAATATGTGACCCTGGACCACAAAACCAGTCTTAAGGGTCAATTTTTTGAAATTGAGATTTATACATCATCTGTAAGCTGAATAAATAAGTTTTTGGACAACATTTGGCTGAGATACAACTATTTAAAAATCAGGAATCTGAAGGTGCAAAAAAATCTAAATACTAAGAAAATAGCTTTTAAAATTGTCCAAATGAAGTTCTTAGCAATGCATATATTACTAATCAACATTAATTTTTTATATATTTATGGTAGGGAATTTACAAAATATTTTAATGGAACATGATCTTTACTTATTGTCCCAAATGATTTTTGGCATAAAAGAAAAATAAATTATTTTAGACCCATACAATGTATTTTTAACTATATAATGTACCCATATTTATTAAACTTTGTGTAATATCAGCTTCATTTTGCTCAAGTTTTAAAGTGAAAGGTTCAATTTTGAAAATTTTATAGTATTCCTTTTTTGCAATATTGTCTAAACTGAAAAGCCAGGATTTTCTTGATTTAGGATAAAATTAAATATCCCTCCATCTCTATCAGCTGCAATTCCATTGGCGTAGAGATCTCGAGAGAAGGAGACAGAGATTAAGTTGGCTCTTCTGCCCAACACAGCTTATTTGAGATATTGGAAACGGCTCTTCTTGTGCACACAAATGCTAAGCTGTCTGTTTGGGAGAAAGATCAGCCTGCAAAAACCCTGTCACCCCTTAAAGTCCACTTCAGTGACAGATTAAGCCATGGTAACCACTGTGTTCCCTGGCCCATAGCAGCGGGTAAGGTATGTGTTTCATTGTCTTATTTTCCCTTGTTTTCACACGTTTTCCAGACTGCTCTATCAAAGATGGTGGCTGCTTGTCTTGAGAAACACATTAACAAGAGTAGGGCCCCTGCTGAAGGTTTTGTTCAATTGAGCATGGCACAGGTGATTTGTTGTTCAATTGGTTTGGAGTGTGCAATTTTCAGACTGCGGAAATCACACAAATGCTGATACGCAAAACAGTGTTTAACATGCATCTGTTTTTCTTTTTGTACCTTAACTGAAAATTGATTCTTGATCAGTTAATAAAATTACACATTATATTAATCATCAGAGTAAAGACAGCATTAACTTTCTCCCAGAATGTTGACAGTAAAACTTAATTGATATGAAGTGGTTTTAGAGGTTGCCAATCATTTGTAAACTAGTGAAAAGCTAATCTGCAACAGATAGTTTACCTTTTGTGTATTAGAAAATCAGTGATAACTACATCAGCAATTATGAGATCACCAATGTTGTTTTTCTTTACCATACTGCAGCAATTCCATGGGAGCAGACTACGTAGACATCATATATCAAGCCATTCAGGTATGTAATTGTATGTATGGCACGAATAAGCTCTACAAACAAACACAATGTCGTATAATTCCGGGACTCCTACAAGATCATGTGCCGCCCCAACTGACTAATCCTTTGAGAATGACCCTAAGCAGTCCGTGTACGGCGAAACGGTCTTAAGGACAAGCATTCAGTGGAGGAACACTTAGCCTCGATTTCGGGCAGCTCTTTGTGTTGTTGTGGACTGCAGGGAGTGGAACGTGGGGAATTTCACAATCGCGTACCTGAGGTTCCAGCTCAGCTCCGTCTCTGAGTGTGTAAAGAGTTTTTTATTTGCCTCGCTCAGCCGCTCCCTCTACTTAAACACAGTCACAGTCCTCTCAAGGCCAAGGCAAGACAGCCAAGCCCCAGGTCAACCCACACAGCGGGAGGGAGAAGAGAGTCTTAGAGATGCGCAAATACGTGCTGTTTTCAATCCGAACTGAGATTTAAGGGCTGCTGAGCACTAAGAGTAACCCTAGAATGATAAAAAAAAAAGCATGTTATCAATGGCATTTTCATATTGATTTATCACATTCCACTCAGCGCCGTGATAAAGAAATTCCACTATAAAGGCTGAGAAAACCAATTTAGTTCTCATCAGACATTATGTAATACTAATGACTAGTGGTAGCATGGTTCAACCTTTTGTTGTTTTCAACACTATATGTGACCCTGGACCACAAAACCAGTCATAAGGGTCAGTTTTTTTAAATTGATATTTATACATCATCTAAAAATACCCAGCTGAATAAATTAGCTTTCTACTGATGTATGGTATGTTAGGATAGGACAATATTTGGCTAAGATACAACTATTTGAAAATCTGGAATCCGAGGGTGGAAAAACTCTGACTACAGAGTAAATTGCCTCTAAAGTTGTCCAAATGAAGTTCTTAGCAATGCGAAGTACTAATCAAAAATTACGTTTGGATATATTTATGGTAGGAAATTATATCTTCATGGAATATGATCTTTACTTAATATCCTAATGATTTTTGCCATAAAAGTAAAAAAACATAATTTTGACCCATAAAATGTATTTTCTACAAATATACGTTCACTTCCAGTACAAAAATGTACAGATAATGTACTCACCCCCTTGTCATCCATAATGTTCATGTCTTTTTCTTCAGTCATAAAGAAATTATGTTTTTTGAGGAAATCTTTAGGATTTTTCTCCATATAGTGGACTTCCATGGTGCCCCGAATTTGAACTTCCAAAATAGTTTAAATGCAGCTTCAAACCATCCCAAATTTGGTTGTAAACAATCCCAGCTGAGGAAAAAGGGCCTTATCTAGCGAAACGATCAGCTATTTTTTTTTTCAATTTGTATACTTTTTAACCTCAAACGCTCGTCTTTAACTGCAAAACTCCCATCTCATTTTTTCCCTCAACTTCAAAAATCATTTCAAAATCATCCTACATCGACCCAGTG
Source organism: Garra rufa (assembly GCF_049309525.1). Lineage (NCBI taxonomy): Eukaryota > Metazoa > Chordata > Actinopteri > Cypriniformes > Cyprinidae > Garra > Garra rufa. Next base: position 29,876,015 of record NC_133363.1, read on the forward strand.
TTTGCAAAGTGAACATGCAAAGATCAAACAACTTAAAAAAAAAAAGGTAAAACAATAATGTGGGATGATTTTGAAGTTGAGGAAGAAAATGAGATGGGCGTTTTTCGACATACTCTGTCTTGAACCAGAAAAAAACAGAGTTCAGGCAGAGCAAGACATGACGAGCGTTTGAGGTTTAAAAAATATATAATTGTACTAATAATAATAATAAAAAATCGATTTCAACCGCATTTGGAATCGTTTGAAGCCACATTTAAACTGTATTTTGGAAGTTCAAACTCGGGGCACCATAGAAGTCCACTATATGGAGAAAAATCCTGAAATGTTTTCCTCAAAAAACAATTTCTTTACGACTGAAGAAAGAAAGACATGAACATCTTGGGGGTGAGTACATTATCTGTACATTTTTGTTCTGGAATTGAACTTCTCCTTTATGACTGGCTCTGTGGTCCAGTTATGTGGTATTTCGAATATATAAAAACCCTGGAAAGAGATGTCAAAGACTTTAGAAAAGTAAAAGTAAGAAAAGTAAAATGCTGATGGACAGCATAGGAAAATATTATTGCAGTTATATGGGAAAGTTGAGGATACAAATACGTGAGCACATGTGAGTAAACCATCTGCTGCAGCATGCTTTGTTCGTTTGCCATTTGACCTGAGGACACAGATAGTATCTATTTAATGAACTTAGGGTGCTTGTGGCCTGTGCCATATCACCTGGAGCAACAGTAATTCCTCTGGAAATTTAGTTCAACGCTCAACATGGCTGACCACAGTAACCGCCGAAAAGTGAAAGCGTCACATTTAACACCCACTCACATGCTAGTAGCCATGCAAGTCACCATTGCACCATTAGAAACACAGCCTTTCTAGTGTTTAGAAACATTCCACAAGAATAGTGAACTGTGATTTCAAAACATTCCCACACTCAGTAGTCTCCTGGACGGGTTCCAGGATGTTGCTCACTGAACAACATTACAGCCAATATTTTTCATATTGATTGTAAAATTAATTGTTAACTACATGTGTCTGCACGCTTCAGCTTCGGAGGTGATAGATAAGGATGAGTGTTGTAACGTCATCGAAGATCAGGAGTGGAGCAAAATGATCCCAAAGACTACTGCTGAGGAGGAAGAAGAGAGAGAGAGAGAGAGAGAGAGAGAGAGAGAATGCAGCAGTTCCTCATCACAGCCTTGGATAATGACCTCATTCCGGTCGCCAGAGTTTTGCGATCGAGGGCAGCATGATTGTACAAGAAAGAAGCAGAGCCTGAAACGAAGAGAAGAGGAAAAGGTGTGAGGATAAAGCACAGGCTCTGAGGTGAGATTTAGAAGTAAAGACCGAATGATGCTGTGATGGCAGAGTCCTGCCATCTCTCTCAAGTCTCAAGACACACCTCTTCAAGAGTCATCTAGTAATGTTTTATAAAATCCGGTTCTATGAAATCTTTTTTTTTTTTTTTTATTACATTTTTCTAGACTTTGTTTCAATAGTTAAAAAAAAAAAAATATATATATATATATATATATAAACCAAAAAGCATGTCTGATTAATTTAAATCATTAAACTAAACAATTTAACAGCAATTCATTAAAAGTGTGAACTTTATGAAATCTGTTTTACTTTTTTCTCAAATTCAGTGTTATTTTTACCTAATTCTGTTTTCCATTCATTTTCTGGATTCCATATTAGTGGTTTAATTAAATTTTAATAATCAAAAGCATGTCTAATCAATTGATTTGATTAAATATTTACTATTATTTTCTTTATTTTTCTTTTTTTGTGTTCTGTATTTACATTTTTTTGTTAAATGCATTCAGGTAAATAATTATTCTGGTAAGCATTCCTTAAAAAATCATGTTTTAATAATTTTGTTAGTAGCAGTCCTATCATCAGATTAAGTAATATATTTCTATCACAGTTTTTTCCAAGTTAAACCGAACTTTTATTTTGATGGGTTGCTGCGAAGACCTTTAAGTTTCTGTTTATATGTGATATGACCATATGTACAAATCACTGTAAAAATGAACACTTGAGGCAGTAAAGCTCCGATAACTTTTATTCCTTTTCACACAAAGTATGATTTACAGGTACAGAGATTCAATTAGTAAACCCTAATTCTCACACAATTACTTGCAGAATATCATGTTATGACTTCAAAATTATTTTAACGACCTGCATGATCTGAAAACTGATACCTTTGAACGTTGTCGTCACATATACAGCTTCATATGCATGAGTTTTGTATTTCAGCATGTTTGCTCGGTAGCTCACGCGATACAGCGCTACACTTGAGTGATGAAGAGCTCCGCTACTGAACCTGTGAAACTACAGTTTGACAAAACAGCTCAAATCTGAATAAGGAAGTTAAAACATCATGGCTGAATCAACAAATGCGTTTTAATATCGCTTTTACATTTGTTAACACTATCAGGTAGGTTTAGGGTTGGGTTTTGTGTAGGGCATATTTCCAACACAATAGAGCATCAACCTTTAGCGACACTCCCTGGATATTTGAATTCTGAACAGCCACAATATGTACCTCAAGCAGCACAACAGAAATGCAGCAATACGTGACTGTACCTATGTAATACCATGTGCCACGGCCCATTATTGAATGTGTCTTTTAGCGCCACTCTCTGGACATTTAACTTTGAAACTGCCACAAAATGTGCTGTAAGAAATGTATATAAAGCCACATATTTTCATGTGCCTGGGTTGGTTTATGTACTCATGAATTGAGGAATCAGTGCCTGAAAACAGCAAGCCTCAAGCCTGCTTCAGTATGTGTGTAGTAAAAAATGAAAAAACACAGACACACACAGAACATGCAGGATTCATATTTAAAATCTTTTACAGCTTAATATTCACAAACTCTAGTCATTATACATAAACCCCCGGTTTCACAGACAAGGCTTAAGCCTAGTCCTAGACTAAAATGTAAGTCTGAGCTGCTTCAACTGAAACAAAATTGCACTGATTGATCTTAAAATATATCAGTGCCTTTGTTTTGTCTCAAGATGCACACCAGTAATGTTTTTTTCTAAGCATGTTTATAAAAATTACTTAAATGTCCTAATTGAACTATGGCCTAATCCTGGCTTAGTCTAGTCTCAGCCTCAGACGTCACGCCAACGAAACGTTGGCTAAACGTCTGATGCATATGGTACACTTAACTGGAAACACTTCAGGAATGTCGAAGTCGTCATCTGATTAGTTGAATTTGACCGGATTTCCAGGAGACGCGAGTGTCGCGTTTATATTCGGTCCACCGGGAAACAAAGCGCAGACTGATTAATTCAGCGTTTTGCTAAAAGGTGCTTATGCAGACGCCATTGTTGTTATACACATTTGCCACGTTCGCGAACAAATTACTGACTTACTGCTTGTTCTCCCTCTTCTTCGTTATCTTTCAATGCTGGTTATTTCAATGACTGACTTGTTGCACACTAGTCTGTTGTTGTGGGAGCATCTCCACGCCCCGAAACGTGACACTGAACGAAACGAACTGTGATTGGTTGTTTGACATGTCGATCAAACGGTCTTATGGGCGGGCCTTGGCCAACTAAAGCTTCCATGAATTCCAGACCTTCAGCCGTCAGTCTGAAGGTCTGGCTACGCGAGACTAGGCTTAGTCTAAGCCCTGTCTGTGAAACCGGGCCATAGCATATAACATATAGCGTTTTAAGTGTACTGACCAACGTATGATACATTCATCCAAAATCTGGCAAATTTTGTAAGATTCCACGTTATACAGTAAATACCATTTTTTAAGACTGGATTCCGCAATTCCATCTGGGTTTTCCACTTCTCAGAAATCAAAAGGCCCTACAAAATATTTAAATCCTTGAAGAAGTGGCATTTACTGGTGTGTTTAGCTAACTCAATCTCTTGGCAATTTGTACATATTTTACAAGGTTGCTAATTCGTACAAATTATTACAACCTCACTTGTACGAATTTGTGCGATTTTTGCAAAATCATAGGAATTCCTATGAATTAGCCACCTTATAAACTCCATACGAATTGGTTGTGAGAGACCGTTGGTTTTGCACTGTTTTTTTTTTTTTTTTTTTTTTTTTTTTGGAGCACCTGTTGTGGTTATTGTCATTTATTATGTGGTTCTCTGGAATACTTGACTCTACTGTTAAATTTCAATATTATTATTAATATTATTATTTTGTATAATAACCACATAATTGACTTTTGTCCCAGGCAACCAGTTTGCCACAGAATTGTGCTAGTTTCATGCTTTTATTTAGTTAGTTGGTTAGCATTTTGCTTCACTCTTCAAATCAGAGCCCTGATCACCCTGTTTGGGGGTTTATTTTGCGATAAAGATTAGTTGACTGTACATTATCTCGTACTTATGTGCCACGCATTGATGTTGCAAAGAAAAAAGCAAATAAGAAAAAAGCAAGCCCTAAATCCCAAGAACAGCCTAAAACAAATGGTTGAGAAAGTCCAGAACCGCGTCTGTGGGTTTATTTAACATCCTCACCTTGTTTTACAGGCTCTAAAGCTCTGATGTCTTGTGGTAGCTTCAAAAGCAAAATCAGCTTTCTAAATCTATTTATGGATCTTAATAAACTCCAGACAAACGTGCTTCAAGAGATGTTTATGGTTCAGACATGTCTCTGTGTGCTTTATATTAGGTATTTGTTCAAGGCTCAGATTCATTTCTAACTAATAACCATCCGGAGCAAAGGCATTTGTCAGTTTTATGAAAGCCAGCATCAACTTTCTCAACTATCTCGAAAAAGAGAGAATCTCTAGAAAAGCACCTCCAGATATTGAAACGGACAGCTTTATTAATTAGTTAAACATTACTTTTTGAGATTACCAGGTTAGTTTTATCAAGGTAGAGTCTGTTCAAATAGTAGTTTCCTGTAGATGAGTATCATATTAGAAGCATTTGAAAGGTGTGGTTCAGATCTGTGGAATTTTCCCAGAACAAGCAGGGGGGATTACTGTATAGACAGATAGACAAACCTGCACCAGCCTTTCCAGGTGTGTCCTTCTGCTAGAACAAAAAAATCCACTTCAGACCTCAATTCTACTGTTAACCAACAGCAATGTAGAACTCAATGCCTGTTAAACCATCTAATGCTCGTTCTCTGTGACTCTAAGCGTCTTACATACTCACGGCTGTCTTCATATCCACCTTAGTTTAGTATGTGGCAGAAGCTCAGCAGACAGACACATGACACATGCTTGCAAAGCTTGCACCAGGTTGAGAGGCGGTACAACTTTAAAAGAATATTTTTTTTTCTCTGCATTTTCTGTTTAATTGATTTGGTTGGTTCCTCATATAGCCTATGGCAAACAAAGCACTTTTTATAGACTAAAGCCTTGAAGTTAACAAATGACGCTCACCCCCAGACATAAGTTTTAAGTTTTAGACATTACGCAATTAAAATACGACATACATTTGGAGAGCTTTATGCAAATATAGCCACCTGTTATATTGAAATGTTCTCGTCTTGACTTTGTGTTCGCTGATTTCACACCTAAATCAATCTCAGCTGTAATCATAAGATTATGTTAACACAAACCTAACCCGAAACCATAACATGTAACCATAAACCAACTGTTTTTGTTTTTTCTGCCAAGAAAGCATTTTCTGTAAAATGTGATTACTTACCCACATTTTACAGAAGACAATAAAAATGACTACTGTATGTACTTCATACAGCTTGTAAGAACAAGCACTTAAATAAGTTAATGAAAGCACATTTTCCTCAGTGATGCAACTTGAGGAAATGTTGAGCGCAGAAACATCAATAAATGTATTCAATTTTGAAGCAGCAAAAGAGGAAGTGCAAGTCTTCAATCACACTTGCACTAAATGACGTCCTGCTACGTAACAATGCGGATCATGCTGGCAGGTGGTTTGATCGGTATGTCTGCACAGGTGGGAAAGCACCTCAACCTTTATCTTTATGACTGTAACTCTGTCTGACTGGAAGGGGGTTGGGCGATTTCAAGCACTTCCACTAATGTGACTAATGTAAGCCATAAATGTGAAGAGCAGCATCAAGAAAACAAACAGGTGTGAGTGTATATGACAGGCAGAGGTGTAAGGAAGGTCAAATAATGTATATATGTACACACATTTGATACTCTATATTTTATAATTGATCACACTAAGTTAATTGTTTGTATTTTTGCTGCTCACTAAGGTTTTCCAACTTGATCAAGACAAAGTCAAACTCAGCCGCGTGAGACCCGCCACATCCGCGGCCTGCGCCGCTCCAGCATAAATGACAGGAGGGTGCATAAAACCTCACCAACTTGTCACATTAGAACAGAAGACCCGACGCAGACGAACACTCACCACTCACAAATGTGTTGAATTTTTCTCCACTCCAGTGCTGTTTTAATATATATGTCTATAGTGGAGAGCAACTCACAGATTTCTCAGCTTTTGTAATTACAATAAAGGACATGACGTGCTCTGATGTTATTCTCACTTTATTGTTTTTTTTTTGTCAATATTTTTCTTCTTTTTATTATTGTAGTTTAGTATTGTAGGATGATGTCTCTATGGCCATGCTGATCCAAGAATGAAACAAGTGCAAGGCATTAAACATCCTTGGTTGAATCGTTCAAATCAATGGCTTACTGTCTGTAAGTATGCAAAGAATAACAATGGAGAAAAATCTCAAATTATTTGGAAAATGTTACGGCTAGTGAGCAAGATAAATTTATTTTTATTTTATTTGTTGTTGTTTATTTTAGGATCCAAATGGAATTGGAACTATAAGACTTTATGAAGACGTACTGTAAAGCTAAATCCTCATATTACCACAAAACTGCATTGATTTGTTTAATTTGATAAAGTGTTGTCATATACAGTACAAGCCACATATAAGCCTTATTGCTTTGGTTTTTACTGCCGTTCTAACAAAATCTGGACTTTTATAGTCCTATTAAAACTCCATAAACCCCAGGATGTATTAAAGGATTTTCAATTTCTGCAAAATATACCTTTGTCAGATTTATTATATGAATATAAAATATCTATAATTAAATACAGATTTACACACACATACTTTCTATTTTTTAAAGAAGACTTTTCTGCTCACCAAGCCTGCATTTGTTGGACTCAAAGTACAGCAAAAACTGTAAAAGTTTGAAATATTTTTACTATTTAAAATAACTGTTTTCTATTTGAATATATTTTAAAAAGTAATTTATTCCTGTGATTTCAAAGCTGAATTTTTAGCATCATTACTCCAGTCACATGATCCTTCAAAAATCATTTTAATATTCTGATTTGCTGCTCAAAAAACATTTATTATTGTTGTTGGAAACAGCGGAGTAGAATTTTTTTCAGGTTTCTTTGATGAATAGAAAGTTCAGAAGAACAGCATTTATCTGAAATAGAACTTTTTTGTAACATTAGAAATGTTTATCATCACTTTTGATCAATTTAAAGCATCCTTGCTAAATAAAAATATTGTTTCAATATCAACTGTTTTAAATATTGATAATAATAATAATAATAATAATAATAATAACAATAATAATACATGTTTCTTGAACAACAAATATCAGCATATTAAATGGATTTCTGATCATATAATAATTGATCATATAATACTGAATACTGGAGTAATGATGCTGAAAATGTAGCTTTGATCACAGTAATAAATACATTTTAAAATATATTCAAACAGAAAGCATTTATTTTAAATAGTAAAAATATTTTACAATATTTCTGCTTTTGCTGTATTTTGACATTCAAATAAATGCAGGCTTGGTGAGCAAAAGTGACTTCTTTAAAAAACATTAAAAATCTTACTTTTTAAAAACTTGGTAGTGTATGTGTGCGTGTGTGTGTGTGTATATATATATATATATATATTTGATTATTAGTGATGAGAACTACATCTCAGGACATTCCAAATTCAAGCCCAATAATTCTACACTGCTTCTGTCCAGCATGCTTTCTTCTACCATACCAGGAACTTCTAGTAATAATTCCATTTGTCAATCTGCTTTCTAGACCAGAGGGTCATTCCGATCTTTTGGTGTCGGCCTGAAATAACGTGTGCCGTGATGCAGGACAGGACACCGGCAAGCAGCATCAGACAGACAACCCAATTAGAATCAAGCGTTTCCTGTCTCTAGGCAACCCTGGCATTGAGCATGACCCAAACTGGCCAATTACAATTTATCTCCCTGTCCCACTGACACTTTGATGTTCAAGAAATATATAATGACTTCCTCTGAAACACATTTACCTCAAAAAAACCTCCACATCTCAATACCATTACTTAGCATGTTTTGAAAGGAAATAACCATATCTTGAGTAACATTGCTTGGATTATGATGAATAGAAAGTTCCTAAGCAGGTTTCTGATCCCAAAACTATTTTAAGAGTCTTATTGAACAACGAAAATCCTTGCCAAGCAATAGGCAATGATATTTCGTGCTTAATCTTAGTAAGCCAAAAGCATTCAATCCATTCAGTCCATTCAGGGGAATAAACCTAAATGTTTTATACCATATCATATCATATCTACATGCTTCACTTGCTTTACATCTTGAGTCCTCAATATGAAGACCTCAAACACAGCAAAATACTCTCCTGACTCTCTGAATTAATGTATATATATGATTGCCCACATGTTCCAGAGAAATGGACAGAAAGACAGCAAATGAGACCAGATGGGGCCAGGATATGAGCTAAGGAGACAAACAACTGACTGCACACAGAACCTGATGTATGTCATGTATAAAGGCAGTGGTGGGGGTGGGGTGAGGATTTGGATGAGAAGGTGGCTGAGCAGTTTAAAGTCTTCTTAAACCAAAACCTAACTGAGCCTGACCTTGAATAAAACGGCTCTGAGAAGCATCCTCTGTGTGACAGATTGAGAGGTGAGGGGACCAATTCAATGTGAGCTGTAACACTTTCTTTGTGTTCAAACTACTACAAATAGCCAATAGGGGGCGATATAGAGGTGTTCCCTAACTGTAGTAAGAGACCCTTCCTGTACTGTTGTTGACACCACATTACTATCAGCAGTGATTAGCAGGAAGAAGCAGCTGCATTTTGGATACAGATGCTGCATTTTAAAAGTAAAACAAATAGAAACAACTTCTGAATAGAAAGGGGACCCCCAAAATATATTACATAACAAAACTCTGCATAAAGGTGCAATAAACATACTAGAACACCCTTAACTTATATTAACTTAAGGTAGGAGTGAGGGATGTAGGGTCACATCACTTATAGAAGATAGAAGATTTAAGTTCAAGCAAGGACGATCACATATAAAGAAAGTAAAAAAGAAAAAAAAAAAACACATACTTTTAAAGGCTGGTCAATTCAAGAACTGAAATTAATATTTCACACAATAAAATTCTTCCAAAACTGTACAACTTTCTTTCTGCTATGAAACACAAAAGGTGACACTTTGAAAAATGTTTCAGTGCAGTTTTGGAAAACCCATTCTTCAAAATATCTTCTTTTGTTTTCCACAGAAGAAAAAGTCACACAGGTTTAGAAGGACATAAGAGTGAATAAATAATGACAGAATTTTAATTTTGTGTGAACCATCCCTTTCATTTTTAGAGTAAATGTATGAGACACAAACCTATTCCCTTACAATTACGGTACAGTTATGATCTACCTGATTTCATGATGAAAACATATTTGTGGGAACTTTTTCGCAAGATGCGAAATACCAGCAAGTACATATCACTGCAGTTTCCAACAGAAATGAACACTAGAGGCGGTAAAACAGTGAGCACTTGTAATCATTTTCGTACACAGTTATGATTACAGCTCCATATGTTTCGCTTTCCGAAATGTAACAAGCTTGTTTGGTAGCTCAGCCGGCACAGATTTGGACTTAGGATGCAGAATCCTTTGGTACGAATCCCGTGAAAAACATGACTTACAACGTAAAAGCTGAAAGATGAGAGACTGGTAACAAGCCAAAACGGCATGCTTGTGATTGCGTTTTTACATTACATTAATTTTTCTTCATACTATTCGGTAGGATAGTTCTAGTGCAAATAATACGTTATTTTAAAACGTCACAGAGCATTAGAGTTATAGCGACATTCAACGAACATTTCAAGTCAGAACTGCGGTGACACGTACAAAACCAACGTCACATAAAACGTACCATATGTACGTTCATCTGTTCCAGGGGGAAAACAATTAAAACACTCTTTTAGGGCCACTCAGTGGACGTTTCACATCGAATATGTCATGAAACGTACATGGTGTTACGTATTTTGTTTTTTTAAATGAGTGCACACCGAACATCCTCACAAAGAGACAATACATCAGTCTGCCCAGCGACTGAAAAAAAAGCTAGCGGTGTAGACAAGTAAAATCCTCCAGACTTCAAGGTTAGTGTGTGTATTTGTATGCGAGAGATAGACGTATGTATTTGTGTGACAAAGATAAATGAGGTTTAGAAAGAGATGCGACGCCTCAGCTGCACCCAACCCTCCAACACTGATCAGTAGATTGATTTGAGTGACAAGAAAACGAATGTACGTCAATCAACAGCTGAAGTTGTAGAAAATAGGAAGACACTCTGCAAACAAACAGAGATTCACAACCAGTGATGAGTTGTTTAAACTTAGCAATGGCCACATTATACATATACAGGCAGCTGTGAGGACATAGTACTTCCTCCTGCAGTCGTGGCTAGATCAGCAGGCTATTGTGTAACTACTTCCTCGACAAGCATCCACTTTAACAAGCATAATGCGGCATAGATTGGCAGCTCACATCAATAACTCTTGTTTGGAGCATAATGACGCTGATGAGCAGAGATTGGTTCATCTGTTTGGTTCTGATTAAAAGCAGAATCAAGATACCTAGAAGTACACACCCACACACACACACACACACAAACACCACCATCGGCTCTGATGGTGTGAAGCGCTGTTCTTGGGATGGTGATAGGCCTACTCGCCTTCATTTAGCAAGGACATGTTTGCAAGGGCAGCAGGTAAATAAACCAGCCTGCTCTAAATATAGAGACTACACTCCTGCCCTTCATCCACATGAGAGATGTGAGACGAGAGGATGATAGATGGAGGAGATGCAGACTCTTTCTTATAGAGAATAAGGAAGACTGGGGAAAAAACAGAAGTCGGGAGACACTGAACGGGATACGGCAATGACTTCTGGAAGCCGGGAACACAGCTGGTAGAGAGAAAGTTGCAGTACAACAGAGTTATACGAAATTATTGTGGCTTGATATGGGTCCTCCATATATTAAAATAGAAACAATGGAGAAATGCTATGCTAAAGACTGATAAAGTGTTTTGGACATCAAATGGCACACATTTAAAGGATACAAGCAAAGTTTGTGAATCTGTGCATTTTAATGTCTTTGAAAGGCAAAAGCCTTCCAAAGACAGAAATACATGGTTAACCTACAGAGTGATAATTCAAATAAAAATCAATGTATTCATCAGTAGTTGAAGCAATGTTGAAACACTTCTTAAACCTGAAATTACTTTTGTAAATCAGTGGTCAAATGGTGTGTCACCACCTGACTAATGAAATTTGGAAGACTTTGAGTGTATATACAGTTGGCCATTTTAGAAAGAAACATTTAAAGATGAAAAAGAAGAATTAGGGAGAAACAATAAATTCTGAATCATTCACTGGCTGCTATTGTGTAAATAATATGTTATTATGTAATCCATAAAAAAGTAACTAGTCTGATTATGAGTATTTTAATCATAATTTAATCTAATTATAAGTACTTAATTTTTGGAATCGGATTATGCAATCCAGATTAAATGTAATCAGTTACTACCCAGTTCTGTCTGTATCCACCCAATTTTTCAACACGGAAATAAGCCTTTTTCTGTCAATGTGCGAGAATAACTTTTTGCACTACAAATTAGTGTGTTCATAATTAAGATAATACATTAAAATAATATGGTAAGACACACCAGTTTGCAATATCAAGCCGCAAAACCAGCTGATTGTACAGCTAAAAATAGCTGGAAGCAGATGACACCAGAAGCCAGACACATTAAATTTACCGCTTTTACAGAAAAAATAAAGTGGATAGCCTAAACATTCTTCAGAATATCTTCTTTTGTGTTTCTCAGAACATAGAAAGTCATACAAATGTCAATGATGACTTTTTTTAATGGATGTCTAATGCTATTTACACTACTAAAGAATTGGATTCTCATGCTAAACATGACCAAAGTCCCAAAAAACTTGTTGGACATATGATGGAGAATTTCTGTGCCAGATACACTCCCTCAGGGTTGGTATAATTTTCTGAAAGTTTTTTTTCTAGTATGGCCTTGTATGACGTCACAAAGGAATTCCTTTTATGGGCACTTCTCAAGGAACAACGTGCGCAAATCAACCAGAGTGAGAGCAAAAGCACGTCCATCAACATGCTCCATTCAGGTCCTCCGCAGCGCTGCACAAGACTTGCTGAAGAAGGATTTTACATTATGTTTTTGGCTACAAAATCAACAACGTCACCAAAAAAGTGTGTTTTTGGTTGCGAGGGTACAATAACCTTGTTCAGCTTTCCAAAGAACCCAGAGTTAAAAGGTTAGTTTACTTCCAAAATACATTTTTTTTAGTAAAACATTCCAGGATTTTTCTCCATATAGTGGACTTCACTGGTGGCCAATGGGTTGAAGGTCCAATTTAGTGCAGCTTCAAAGAGCTCTACATGATCCCAGCCAAGGTATAAGGGTCTTATCTAACTAAACAATCAGTCATTTTCCACAAAAAAACAAAAACAAAAAAACAAACATGTATATACTTTTTAACCACAAATGCTCATCTTGCACTAGCGCGACTTCACACATTACATTGTCACGTTGGAAAGGTCACGCGTAATGTAGGCAGAAGTACCGACCCAGTGTTTAAAGAAGCGAATGTGCAAAGAAATTCAAACGCCCTTTACAAAAAAAGGTAAAACAACGTCTGATGATCTGAAGTTGGAGGAGACCTTATCTACCTTACATAATGTGTAAAGACATGCACGCGCATCACAGAGTTGTGGTTAAAAAGTATATGTATGTATATATAAATAATCAATCATTTTGCTAGATAAGACCTTTATTCCTCGGATGGGATCGTGTAGAGCCCTTTGAATCTGCTTTGAAACTGCAATTTGGACTTTTAACATGTTGGCCACCCTTGAAGTCCACTATATGGAGAAAATTCTGGAGTGTTTTCCTCAGAAACCTTTATTTCTTTAAGGTTTACGGTTCCAGGACCTCGATTGTTTCCGAAAAGAAGCGGTACAGCTATATCTTCCTTTTATAAATCTGATAAAACTCTTTGGAGATATGAAGGATGCAATGCTACTCTATAGTTACTCAAGATTAACATGAGATTAGCAGAAACTGTGCGTGTTACATGCCCTTTTATTTTTAGAACTATCCCTTTAAATGCACTTGCGCTAAAGATTTGACATACACAGATAATAGAGTAGATGAAAGGACACGAAACTGTCTGTGACCCAGGGCTTCCTCTGCAGCACACCATCTGTCCCTCTCTCGCTCTGTGCCTGTGTGAAATATATAGTCCTCTGCAAGCCTTAAAAGGATGAGACAATGACGTCAGCTCAGTATTCAAATTCAAAAAGAATAAAAGACAGAGGGAAAGAGATAAAAAAGAAACCAATTTGTTAGATGAAAAATGTCTTGTGTGTGTGTGATTTAGAACGTCTACTGTGCACCAGCTCTCTTCTGGGACAAAATGTTCTGTCAATCTAGCCAGCCAGACTTTCTAATTATAGGCTACAGACACAAGAAGGTGGAAATCTTATTAAAAGTAAAGATTAAAATTCCCTCTGCATATTAAAATCTCTGTCTAACATGACCGGCACTTATTTGCAAGCTCACAGAACATTACATTGCAAAGAAGCTCATAACAGTGGGGATGTGTTACAGTGGAATGCATGTGAATCAGGAAACACTGTTCAATATACTAACAGTAGTTTTTGCGCATAAAAGTTGAGGCTCTTATTTAAACTGTCATATCATCCTCATAACACATCGCAAAGATGAATCCAAGTGTTTCAACGTGCACACAGGATGAGCAGTGAGGGAAAAGTCTCTTGGTCTTACAGATCTAGTTTCTTTACGACCACACCAGTTCCGGATAAGAGGGAATTCCACATAGTCCAAAAAGTCCATTAGCACCCAGTAAAAAATGTTAAGCTGTTTTGGTGATATTTTTTTCTTTTCTCTCCCTTTCTATCTGCACTTTTAGTCTTTTTCTTTTACCTAAATAAGAGCTGTGTGTGTGAGTCTGAGGTGTGTTGGAGTGAATGAGAGGGCAGGGGGGCTCAGAGGTGCCAGGGCAGCACAGGGGCAGAGCTAACAGCTCAGAGACAAGACTGACGCAGGTGTTGGCATCCTCAGAAATACCACACTTCATCTTGCATTCCCTGACTCCAACCTGTCTTCTCACACATCACACGCTCACTCTAGGGCTGCAGCAGTGACACACACACACACACACACACACACACACACACACACACTCTGTCTGAGCCATATAAAGTCATCAGTCTTTAGACACAGTGCTATAGAAATGCTCTTGATAAATGTAGTTTAGAGCGGAGTTTGCGGTGGTGTCTGTGTGACACACAAACCTTAAGGTGCTGCTGGAGCTCACAGACTTTTACAATGTCAGCTGGGGTGAAGACACATCTCTCATCCACTGTTCCTCAGAGAAATAAGAGGGAGAGGATTGTGAAGATGAACAGAGGGCCAGAGGAGCTGATCTACAGAGAAATACAAACACACACACATATATAAAATTTGTAAAGAAACAATTTTTATATATGTGAGGTAAAGTTGCAGGTAAAGTTACAGCGGGAGTCTGCATCTCTCTCGTCTCCCCTGAGCCCATTGAGTTTTAAAAGCATGATATGAATAGAGGAAAGTCAAGAGAGAGGAGGCAATGACTCCATCGTGATATGATTGGATATGACTGGTTATGTTCGGCTGTGACTGGTTAATGTGATAAATCCTGCCTCTTGTGATCGTGCATGTTCTGTGTTCGCCAATCAGTCTGAATAAACAATATAATGGCGTTAATGGAAAGACAACTCACACACTTAGATATAACTACTTTTTTAAAACCTGAATAAGATTTAAAATGGCATTAACACTTCTGTAAGTGTTTTTAGTAAGTAATCAGCTTAGTGAAATTTTAAGTAAATCTTTGCGTCTGTGACCAATATTTACTGAGCTCTGACAACTGATTATCTGAAAAGTTAAAAAATAGTTCTAAGTTAACTATTAAAAAGAATAGCTTTAACAAATGAAATATACTGTTTGAATTGTTACTGCCTTGAGTTATTATTTTGGAATAAATGTAAAATGCTTAAAAACACTAACTTGATGAGATTCATTTTGTTTGTCTCTTATGCTGTCCATTAATTTTTTTAGTAACATTATAAATGTCTTTACTGTCACTTTTAATCAATTTAATGCGCCTTATTAAAAGTATTAATTTTAAGTGACGTTTTGATTTTATTGGCATTGGTCAGACAAATAAATTAGACAAATATATTTTATTTAATAAATTAATGATCATGGGTCCTCACATTACTTCTACAAATAAACATAGTGTTGAGGTCATACGTTTGCATACACCTTGCAAAATCTGCAAAATGTTAATTATTTTACCAAAATAAGAGGGATCATAAAAATGCATGTTGTTTTTTATTTAGTACTAACCTACATAAGATATTTCACATACAATATTTTACATATAGTCCACAAGAGAAAATAAAAGTTGAATTTATAAAAATGACCCTGTTCAAAAGTTTACATATGCTTGATTCTTAATACTGTGTTGTTACCTGCACAGATGTTTTTTTGTTTTGCTTTTTTTTGTTTAGTGATAGTTGTTAATGAGTCCCTTGTTTGTCCTGAAAAGTTAAACTGCCCACTGTTCTTCAGAAAACTCTTTCAGGTCCCACAAATTCTTTGGTTTTCAGCATTTTTGTGTATTTGAACCCTTTCCAACAATGACTGTTTGATATTGAGATCCATCTTTTCACACTGAGGACAACTGAAGGACTCATATGCAACTATTACAGAAGGTTCAAATGTTCACTAATGCTTCAACGGGAAACACAATGCATTAAGACCTGTAAATTTGGAGAATTTTGGAGAACATGTAGGTACCTTCTGTATTTGTTCATGAGTTCCTTGTTTGTCCTGAACAGTTAAACTGTCTGCTGTTCAGAAACATCCTTTAGGTCCCACAAATTATTTGTTTTTTCAGCATTTTTGTCTATTTGAACCCTTTCTAACAATGAATGTATGATTTTTTTTATTTTTTAGATCCATCTTTTCACACTGAGGACAACTGAGGGACTCATATGCAACTATTACAGAAGGTTCAAACACTCACTGAAGCTCCAGAAGAAAAAACAATGCGTTAAGAGCCAGGGGTGTAAACTTTTGAACAGAATGATGTGTATATTTTTCTTATTTTGCATAAATATAATATTTTTTTAATTTAGTACTGCCCTTTAGAAGCTACAGAAGGTACCTACATGTTCTCCAAAAATCTCTAAATTCACAGGTCTTGATGCATTGTGTTTCCCTTTGAAGCATCAGTGAACATTTGAACCTGAAAAAATGCTGAAAAACCAAAGAATTTGTGGGACCTGAAAGAGTTTTCTGAAGAACAGCGGGCAGTTTAACTGTTCAGGACAAACAAGGGACTCATGATCAAATACCACTAAACAAAAACAAACAAAAAACATCTGTGCAGGTAACAACACAGTATTAAGAATCAAGTGTATGTAAACTTTTGAACGGGGTCATTTTTGTAAAGTCAACTATTATTTTTTTTTGTGGACTATATGTAAACGTCTTTTATGTAAAATATCTTATTCAGGTCAGTAGTAAATAAAAAATAACATGCATGTTGTATGATCCCTCTTGTTTTGGTAAATTCCAAGTGTATGCAAACTTTTTACCTCAACTATATTACATATCCAATATCATGTGCTTGTACCAATCACTCTTTAGTCATCAATTAAAGAAATTTTGCTCCAAAGATTTTTCTTTTACTCAACGATCAAACCATGTTACTGGAAAACAAAATGGGAAAGACTCATACCTGCAATTACTTCATACTTCCTTAGTGAAAATGATTTTCCAAATTACGCTTCATCCACACCAGCTCTTTTAATAGCAGTTCAGAGCGTGTGAGATCTCTGGCCAGTCTGCAGCTCCTCCTCAACGCTCTCCTGCTTTAATCTCTATTTGATGTGATTTCAGCAGCCGTCTCTAATACGAAGGTACCTGACAGAATTACAGGACTGCTGCAGAGAGTAGCGAGATTCACTTTCTTGTGGCTTACTAAACACTGTTTTTTTGGGCCAATGTAGAGCTGTGAAGTTTACTGGAGATTACCCAGTCTACAGTTTTCATACAAGGCTTTGAACACAGGAAGTGCATGCTAACTCGCTCTACAATTAATTGAACTCATTTTAAGGTGATGCAGCAGCAAGACCAAAGTTACAGGTTCTTTCACTGAAAGCCTAAGAAAATAGTAATAAATAAACAAATAAGCATCCAAACACTGATGATATACCAATAAGTGCATCTTTATGGATTTTAAAAGCATCCTTTAGATCACATAGCTCAAGGGACAAACAGTCTAGTGATTTAGCCATTAATGCTCATCTATCATATGGCATAGTCCGGGCTTCTTAATGTGATGCTAATTTGGTATTACGTTTCCAGTTTTACAGCGACAGTAGTTTAATTATCAGCTGAGCAGAAGGTTGAATAATGAGTGGAGAGGCTGATGTCTAGTATTGAGGGGACTCTGTTAGTTCTGGGTGACAGACTTGTAAGGAGCAATTACACCCACCCAAGTCCTGTCTGACAGTTTTATGCTTTAACATCCATTTTTTTAATATCCTCTATCCTCTGCTCAGCTTTAAAAGAGAGGCATACAGAAAGAGGAAAGAAAAGAAGAGAGACAGCGACTGAGCCATAAATGACGTCACCCTTTGGTCTTTTCGAGGATCCACTCGAGAGAAGGGATAATTATTACACATCAGAAAACAAGATTGATTGGACTCTTTGTGCCCACAGAGCGCTAAATCTTCAGGATGAAGAAATGCAGAGTCATTGTATCTCACTTTCATACTCATTATGTGATCATGCCAAATGATTATAATAATTCAGTCAACACATTCATTTTGGGAACAAGTCCTGCCAGGACTGCACTAATATCACTAAACGAAAAATCTCGCATCGCAGTATGCTGTTCAGTCCTGCATATTTACCTGTTATGAATGCACTTGTAACCCCTTTTGGTTCCTGCATACCCTCATAGAGACCCTTTCCTACAGACTCTTTCCATTGCTGTCTACACCAATTACATTATAGAAATTGATGAGAGGAAAGAGGGGCCAAACTCTTTAATTAATTTTGCTGCAAGAAAGTGCATCACGGTCTATTTACCTTTGATCCAGTTTCCCGGCAGTAAAAAAGGGCGCTGTACTAAATCAAGAAACTGTATGCATTTAGCCCAAACGAAATCAGTTCCACACTGACATTTAACGTGCTGCTTCTTTGAAAGGTTAGCATACGTGTTTATATGACAAGTCTTTGGACAGGTTGATCATAGCCACAGGCCTCGGCGCATCTCAGTTTGGAAAGGCCAAAGGAATTTGCATCCTCCAGATATATACTCGCCATCTTGGCAGGACATATTCAGAGAGTATGAAAGAAAAAATGAAGTTTTCAGATGATTTACACCTTCCATTCAGAGCTATTACCTGAGCTTTATCTGAACTCTGATCAGCTGGCACTTTATCAATTTTGGGATCGGCGGGACATACCCGTGTCTGTGATACAAATCACTTTTTTGGTTATGGTGGGAAAGATGTCTGCAGTGTCACTCAAGATGAGAAATATATAAAGGCTGTAAAGGCTTTCCTTCACATTATGTAAATGTTATGCCAGGGATTTTATACTTTCTGATCCTATTACAACACTTACATTTTGAATTATTTGTAATATCATTGTGCAGTCAATACTGTAAACACTACCAGTCAAAAGTTTTTGAACAGTAAGATTTGCAAGGTCTTTTCTGCTCACCAAGCCTGCATTTATTTGATCCGAAGTACAGCAAAACGGTTAAAATTTTAAAATAATTTTCCAATTTAAAATAACTGTTTTCTATTTTAATTTATTTTAAAATGTAATTTATTTCCTGTGATTTCAAAGCTGAATTGTCCAGTCTTCAGTCACATGATACATTTTTTTAGGATTCTTTGATGAATATAAAGATCCAAAGATAAGCATTTATCTGAAATATAAGCTTTTGTAACATTATACACTTTACCATTCAAAAGCTTTTTTGGAAAAAATAAAAGAAATTAATACTTTTATTTAGCAAGGATGCTTTAAATTGTTCAAAAGTGATGATAAAGACATTTATAATGTTACAAAAGATTTCTATTTCAGATAAATGCTGTTCTTCTGAACTTTCCATTCATCAAAAAAAAAAACATAATATTAAAAATAAACATTTTTGAGCAGCAAATCAGTATATTAGAATGATTTTTGAAGGATCATGTGACTGAAGTAATGATGCTTAAAATTCAGCTTTGAAATCACAGGAATAAATTACATTTTAAAATATTTTCAAATAGAAAAGAGTTTTTTATTATTATTATTTTAAATAGTAAAAATATTTCTAAATTGTACCGTTTTTGCTGTACTTTTGATCAAATAAATGCAGGCTTGGTGAGCAGAAGAGACTTCTTCAAAAACATTAAAATTCTTACTGTTCAAAAACTTTTGACTGGTAGTGTACAAACACTATGTCAATCCATTTTCAAGCATGGGGAATCCCTTTTGCTCTAACTATGAGGCAGATTCCCAAATTCAAGTCCCCTATGTTTTTAAAACACAAAAGATGAAGAACAAGTAGCCAAGCAAAAGACATATCCAGGTTACTGCATTCTTTTCTAGACCTTGTTCTGTTTTCACAAATATTGTAACAAAGTCACCAAGATCGTATAAAATATTGTCAGGTGAAAACGTAACTTTTGCAACACAACAATGCATAGTTCTGGTCAAGTACGTTTCCTGAGTGAGAAAACGACCTGTTCACATCACTCAAACTGAACCGATTCAGATCGCCAAACCCTAGTTCAGACTACATGACTTTAAACATCAGCAGATCACTTAACAGTTCAGACTACACGACTTGCTGTCAGTCTTGAAGTCGTTGTAGTGATCCGCAACAGGGGGTCACACACTAGACGAACTGACAACAACTCACCCAACGACTCTATCCAATTCCCAAACCACTTTTTGTCACAAAAACACACACGAGAAGTGAAAGAAGATTGACGTGAAATAACACGTAAAACAAGAGTTGTTTATTTGAAAATGGATGTCAGGAAGAAAATAGCGCTTGAAGCTGTTTGTGCGATGAACTGTTCTGGAACATCTTGCTCTATTTCTTGTGTCCACACTTTTCATTTGTTTTTGGTGATCTCAACCCATGCCTTGCTCTCTCATTGGCACCACGATATGTTGAGTCGGCTTACAATTCCAGATATTTAACATGCTAGATATTTGTTTGGCGTCAGCTATGCATCAGTGAGCCTCTTTGATGCATCATTGAGTAGTTCACAGTTCATACACAAAGATTGCAGAGCGCTTGATCACCCGCTGATTTGCCCCCGATCACAGCCTGACCTGTCGGTGAGCTCGTTGACTTGCAAATCGGGCTTAAAATTCTGCAGTGTGAACTTGTTATATCCTGCATGACCAATTAATCGAAAAATACCTGACATAAAACGAGTGATTCATTTGTGAATCAGTATGGTTGAGAATCTTTCTGCATGTCACATCAGTACCCCAGTAGGTGGCGACAGGTGACTTTCCTTTTAAGGTTTTTTCAATTATTTATGAGCAAGTCAGTTGACTCATTCAGTCTAAAACACTGATTCAATTAGTCAAATGTATCATTTATTCAGTCTATTAGCTTAAAACGTTGATTTATTAAGTAAGGAAACAAGTCTTTATGAATGAGTCATTGAATCATTTACTCAACCAATTTGTTCAAAACACTCAAAATTCAAGAAAAAACACCTCTGCTGTGTGTTGCTTGATGTTGCTGTTGCTTTGTTTTGAACTCACTTTTCATTTTGCAAAGTAAAAACAAAGTAACTACAAAGTAAATGTGACCCTGGACCAAAAAAAAACAGTTAAGTCGCACAGCTTTATTTGTAGCAATAGCCAAAAATGCATTGTATGGGTCAAAATGATTGATTTTTCTTTTATGCCAAAATCATTAGGATATTAAGCAAAGATCATGTTCCATTAAGATATTTATTAAATTCCTACTGTAATTATATCAAAACTTAGTTTTTTATTAGTAATAAGCAATGCTAAGAAATTTATATTTTCTCAATATTTAGATTTTTTTGCACCCTCAGATTCCAGATTTTTAAATAGTTGTATCTCTGGCAAATTTTGTCCTATCCTAACATAACATACATCAATAATAAGTAATAATAAGCTTATTTATTCATTTTTGTGGTCCAGTTTCACATTTATGTTACGATACAGAATTTTCGCACATGTAATAGATGACGATATAGGATTATAATGTTTATAAATACCCAGAGAAAAACTTGCATATGCACATTCATAAACATACATAACATTGGTTAGATATATATTTTAATATATAAAATTCTAATGTTTCATTTATGCTTTTAGTTTATATGACATCATATGGCAATAAATATGTATAACAATATTTTGGTTATTTGTAGCTACTGTGAGCAGTTAAGATGACTGATGAAGGTGGTGATGGTTCATATTCATCAGGGCAGATATCAGCAATCACTGGCCATTATACAGCAAGCATAGGGAAGTGGAATATGCTCTGTGATTATGATCTTATTGGTGTTGGAGAGCAGAAAGAGGACAGGGATTGGCTCACAAACCTGTCTGGCATGGTAATGGGCTGTGATAATGCTATTGATGACAGCATAATGGCTGCCTGTGACCATGAATTAAATAAGATCTGTGATGATATTTGTTCAGCACTCACATGGACTGCTTTGTGGACAAAAGATAATGCTGAGGCAAAGTAAGGCGAAAGGAAAAGAAAGAGATCAGAGAGAGGCAGAGAAAGAAAGGGAGAAAAAGAAGAACAAGAAGTGGATGACGTAAAGGAACAAGAAGGAGAAGGCAGAAAAGAATGATATGGACAAATCTGTTAGGACTTGTTGGCACTGTGAAGGCCAAGTGAATGGTCAGGACTATCGTCTCTGCGCTACATGTCCAAGCCTAGCATGGCACAGTCAACCTGTGTTATTCAGAGCTTGCACAAGCTCTTTGTCAGGGTGCGAAACGCTTTAAAACGGTCTCAGGGGTGAAGCCCTATCTTGAGCGGAGAAGAGCAGAGGCCTGCTTCTATCTCTCAATCTGTGCCTCTCAATCCCAATCACAGGCACATTGTTCTCATCATGTTGTGGAAAAGGCTTTTGACAGGGCACAGTGATGAATCACCCACGCCAGTCTTTCAGCGAAGGAAACAGAGTGAGCAAGTGAGCGAGAGAGAAAGAGAGGGAGCAGGAGAGAGAGAGAGAGAGAGCGACGGGGCCTCACAATGTAAGGGCAGCAAAGAGGAAGGAGAAAAGAAGGAAAAAAACATCAACCGCACAGCATTCAATTCATTTCTGTACCTCTTTCATGTCTGGCTCTTTTCATTGGTGTGACGGTGTTTTAAAGTTATTCGCTCCTTTTTTTCTCAGGATCAGGTTGAGCAAATAGCAAGAGGCAGAGGCTGAAAGAGGAAGTGCTTTTACCTGAGCAGAGGTGCTGATGGCCGTGAGCTCCCTGTTATGTTGGAGACACTTAGAAAAACAAACGTTAAACAGACCCAATTCCTTAACTAATGAGCAAGCATTCTAATCTCTGTCAGAGTTTAGCCTGACACAAAGAGAAAGCACTACAGCAGTTTTTTTAAATTTCTATTACTATTTCAGAAAGCTATATGATGATTTCTGGCAGCAAAAGTTGCATATTTTACAAATAGAAAATAGATGTTTTAGTGTATCTTTGATCATGCAAACATCTCAAAATCAACATTTTATATATATATATATATATATATATATATATATACACACACACACACACACACACACACACACACACACAGTCAAACCAAAAATTATTCACACACCAGATTTTTTACTTTTGTTATTTTTTTTTACTAGTGGGTGCAGGACACTATAGTTCATTTATGTATGTAAGGATAGCAAAATAAAGCAAACTGTGACATATTATACCCAAAAATTCTTCATACAGTGGACTACCAGTAAAACCAATAAAAATTTAGGACCAAAAATTTGATTTGACACTTTGACCTGACCATGTTTTTTTACATACCTTTTTAATCAGTTATCTGACTTTATCAAGATGACTTTGTTCTGACACAATTTAACTCTTGAGTTCTTGCCATATTTCGTTGCCATTTTCTAATAATATAATAATGCAAGATATTTTTAAGGTGTCTGAATACATTTTGGATTTTCTAATAATATGTGACCCTGGACCACAAAACCAGTCTTAAGTCGCTGGGGTATATTTGTAGCAATAGCCAAAAATACATTGTATGGGTCAAAATTATTGATTTTTCTTTTATGTCAAAAATCATTAGTAAATTAAGTAAAGATCATGTTACATTAAGATTTTTTGTAAAATTCCTACTGTAAACCTATCAAAATGTAGTTTTTGATTAGTAATATGCATTGTTAAGAACTTAATTTGGACAACTTTAAAGGTGATTTTCTCAGTATTTTGATTTTTTTGCACCCTTATATTCCAGATTTTCAAATAGTTTTTCCAGATAGTTCAAATAATATCTCGACCAAATATTGTCCTATCCTAACAAACCATACATCAATAGAAAGCTTATTTATTGAGCTTTCATATGATGTATATATCTCAGTTTTGTAAAAGTTAACCTTATGACTGGTTTAAGTTTTGTGGTCCAGGGTCACATATAATAATGCGAGACATTTTAAAGGTGTCTGAATACATTTTAGATAATCACAAATGACTGTAATTCATTTGTGATTATCAACATGAATTTCTTCTGACACAGTTTAACTCTGAGTTCTTGTCATATTTTATTAGCATTTTCTAAACTATAGCGAATAAACTGTGATAATGTGAGAAATGCTGAAGCTGTCTGAAGTTAGATAACTGTTAGATAACTATTTAATCTATATAGTTAGATTTGATTAGTTATAAATTATAGTATTATATTACAGTTTGTAAAAATATTTCTAAGGAGGCAGTGGTCACATTTTTAACTGAAGAATGATACTGTACATGAATGAATGAATGAATGATGCATTTATATAGCGCTTTCAATGTGTATTGCCGTACACCCAAAGCGCTTTACAATCATATGGGGGATCTCTCCTTACATAATTTGAGCATCTTCAAAAAATATATTTTTTAAATAAAAAAATTACATAATTATTATTATTATTTTTTTCTGCAAAGTAATTAATAATTTTATGCAGCAATGATGCATTAAATAAAAAAGAAAGGCATTTTCTTAATGATTTCTATTTCAAATAAATGTTGTTCTTTTGAACTTTCGTTTCATCAAAGATGAAAAATGTATAAACTGTGATTATGTGAGAAATGCTGAAGATGTCTGAATCTATATAGTTAGATTTGATTATATTTACAGACTATAGTAGAGACTCTCTTTCTAAACACAAATCTTAATAATAACAATATTAACATAATAATTAAATCAACATTGTAACCAGTGACTCATTACCGTATTATGTTGACACATCTGACAACTTTTCCTCTTTGAGGTAATCATGAATGATCTGACATTTGATCTGGGCTGGACTGCATTGATGTATAGGATGTAGGATTAACCATAACTGACTGCACATAATGAAGCAGTATGAATGTGGGAGGAGCCAGTCTCAAACCACATGCTCCAACCACACCTCCTCAAACCCCAGACTAAACAATATGTGGTGATTGACAAGTCCTAAAATTTGCTAGGCCTTCCCATTCTCGGCCTGCTGCCAACCAAATATCCTGCTTATTAGCAGACTAATTTCATTGTACGCTGGACTTTTAAACAAGCACAAAATGTTAAAGCCATTCACTACATCTCTACAAAGATAAATGGTCTTTAATAAGACACAGTGTGATGCATAGTGAACTTCTCCTTGCCAATCGCCCCAGGTCATACCTTTTTTAACCATCTGAGTAATTATGCACTTTATTCTTGGGCCATAAAACTTAAAACTTTTGCGCAGGGTGAGTTGGGCTGTGTTGATAAATGGGCTTTGGAGTGAACAGAATGCTTAGCTGGGCTAGTTAAAGCATGCACGCTGCACATAAACAGGAAACGGGTCCAGGGCCCTGACTGCCACAGCTGTGGCGAAGGGTTCGCCTAGCGCTTTGTGATCAGATACATATACATATTTCATATCTATTCAGGTCTAATCTCCCAACCCCGAGATGGATTCTGTTTGGAAAGCTAGTGCAAACATTGCAAAACAAAAAAGAATGCTGATAATGGTCGCGACTTCCGAAACTTTGCGAAACCAATAAGCTTTCTTGAGTTTTTTTTTTTTTAATGGCTTGTCTGAATCGACCTGTTGGGTGTTTTTTGTGTGAGAAAGATATTGCACGCATAAAGGCCAACAAGGACGATGAGAGCAGCAGGTTAAAAAGTGAGACGCACCCTTGGCTGAGTGGGTTAGAGGGACTGACACCTGGGCAAACACTGCCGAAAGACTCATCTGTCATCAACTCCGAGAGCGAGTTAGAAACTCAGCCGCTTTTGTCGAGCCACAACAAAAGGGAACATATGAATTAATTTAACACTTTGCATTCTGTGGTCTCTGAGGTTGAGGTCTTTCAAAGCCAATATTATGGGTCAATAAACATCGTAAATCGCTTGTGTCTGCTGCATCCTTGTCTTGACTACATGCCGGACTTGATCTGCCTTTTTGCTGTTGTTGTGCTCTCTGATCTCCTCGCTCCTACACGACTCTTTATTCAACGTGTCCAAGACATACACAGCAATTATCCTCAAGTCTTCATGTCATACCTCCATTTCAAACCCGAGGCGTTCTGAATTTGAGATTAAGTAAGGCACAGTAGGAGATTACTAAAAAGTCTGAAAAAGATGACATGTTTGTATTCTCTGTACCTAGTCTTTTGTGACGCATACTTGGGGGCTGAGGAAAGCTCTTGTGTGGCTGGGAACGCTAAGCCATTAAGGCCCAGATTCCACGGTGAGCTCAGAGCCGTACAGACTGTGAGTGTCACAATTACAAAAATCAGAGTATTAGCGACACGCTAACACCCCCTTAGCCTTATTCGGTCTCAATACTTACACTGAGCAGACTGACAAAAGACTCATTATATTGAGTTGGGGTGGGCGATATGACCAAAATCTTATATTACAATATGAATATCTATGTGACACCTGGACCACAAAACCAGTCTCAAGTAGCATGGGTATATTTGTAGCAATAGCCAACAGATTGTATGGGTCAAAATGATTTTTTATGCCAAAAATCATTAGGATATTAAGTAAAGATCATGTTCCATGAAGATATTTTGTAAATTTCCTACCGTAAATATATCAAAACTTACTTTAGTTACATCAAAAATTTTGAATAGTAATATGCATTACTAAGAACTTTATTTGGACAACTTTAAAGGCGATTTTCTCAATATTCCGATTGTTTGCACTCTCAGATTCCTGATTTTCATATAGTTCCATCTTGGCCAAATATTGTCCTATCCTAACAAACCATATATCGAAAGAAAAGATTACTTATTCAGCTTGATCTAAATCTTAACTTCAGAAATTTGACCCTTATGACTGGTTTTGTGGTCCAGGGTCACATATCACAATATACACTAGCATTTAAAGTTTGGGATCAGTAAGATTTTTTATGTATTTTAAAGAATTCTCTTATGCTCATCAAGGCCACATTTTTATTAACAAAAAAAAAAAAAAAAAAAAACAGGAAAAAACTGTAATATTGTGAAACATTATAACAGTTTAAAATAATGTTTTTTTATTTTAATATATTTTAAAATAAAGTTTATTCCTGTGATGCAAAGCTGAATTTTCAGCATCATTACTCCAGTCTTCAGTGTCACATGATCCTTTAGAAATCATTCTAATATGCTGATTTATTATTTTTAGAAATCTTTTAACAATCTATGCCTTTGCTATCACTTTTGATCAATTTAACACCTCCTTGGTGAACAAAACTATTAATTTCTTCCAAAAAAGAAAGAAAAAAATCATAATTCTTGTTACCAGTGTCAATATCACAAAAAACTAATACTAGCTTAATTAAAGAAAAACAAACAAACACTCAAGCTTACTAAAGACTCAACAGTCAGAAACGAATTACAAGCTATGACTACAGTAGAACAAATAAATGAGAAATGCTACATACATTGTATAAATCAATCAAATGTATAAAACACTACATATTCTTCAGTGCGTAAATTAAATAATTATTTCTTCTTATTAAAGTTACAAAAGTGATTTAGTCAAGAGCAATGAGAGATTTTCTCTTTTTTGTTGTTTGAATAACATGAATGACAGACAGCAGGGATATTAGACTGCTGTCACTTTAAGAGCTACCCTGTTACACATTTTCTTTCACTTTAGACCTAAATTATTGTGTTTACGATGATACTTGCAAAGACGGGCATTTTGACAAATACAAGTTTGTATATTTATCCATTTTAAGGTCTATAAAGTGGCAAAAATAACTTCAATAACATTCAATACTCCCGTGCCTTTTCACTCTTTCACCGTTGATTGCATTTTAGAAGCTTAAAATCACTTGTTTTTAAAGGAACCGTATGTAGGATTGTGGCCAAAACTGGTACTGCAATCACTTTCAAAATACTGTAGAACGGTGTATTCCCTCCTCCTCCCCCCCTGACTCGAGGTTGCCAGCTAAGCTGCAGGATCCAGCAGGAACCTAGGCTAGGAGCTTCCAATGGCAAGTGACGAGTCCTACACAGTAATTTTTTTTCTTCTGTTAATTATGTTTATGCTTCACGAGAGATGTTTTGCGAAGTAATTATGTATTGCAATAATTTACTAATGGCGATTAGCCAAATATTTCGGAAAGATGTACTGAATACCACATTTCAGTCGGAACATAGATTGTTTTCATACCCTGCTAGTGATAAAGCTTTTTATGAACGCATTTAGCACAGGCACCGTGGAAAATCCACTGTGTACGGAAGGAAAGTTAGCCAAACTTAGATGAATCTTACCTGTCCAGGAGAAAATTAGCAACGTTGGCGTCTGTTTTCAAATTCTTCTCCGTTTTCAGCCGTCTCCATCTTTCAAAGGCATCTCCTATACAAATCCTTGTTTTATTTCGGACTTTGTCACGACGTATTTCGGATTCATAACGAGGCTTTTAGGTTTCGTAACATTATACATGTTTTATCCAACACGTTCATAGCTGCAGCTGTAATTAGAGCAGAGCTGGCAACCCGGATGACGAAACTCTACTGACTTCGTGATTGGTAGATAGCTGGAGGGTGGAGCCTCAGACCAAAACACAAAATGACAACATCAACATCAGTCATGGGCTGCAACTTTCACTTTTAAATGACAATATCCTGGCCAGACCACTGTTGTCAGTGATATAAGTATTTGAAATGAACATGATTTCTTAATGTCTAGTGACATGTCAGAGCCATTTTATGATTAACTGAAATAAATTTCTTACATACAGTTCCTTTAAAGTGGAATGCCTAAAAACAAGTCCAAACTTTAATTTTACGTGACCACGTAGCACAGAAACGTCACATGAGCATGTAACCACGATAGAGACGATGCTCCAAAAGCTGACAAATTTCTACTGGTTAATCATGTCTATCTAATAATGGAGCCTTATTCCATAATATATTCCATTTAATTGTGTTTTTAGATGTCCTTAGAATTAAATAACATCCCACAGTGCTACAAAAATATATAATAAATGAATAACAACAACAACAATGGCTATATCAGACATGCATCTGCAAAAAATTGTGCTTTTTCAATAATCATCAGTGTCAAGTGTGATCACACCCTTCTTAAATTACCAAGAGAGCTTCTGCATGTGATATGAGCACCAATATGTTCGCTGCTGACTGTGACACTGAGTTGAACATAAATCAGCTAAGCACATCAGAGAATGAGCTTCAGAGACATTTCCATGGCAACACATGCATTGAAATTGCAGAGACTGATTGTTTTCTGTCAAAGGCCAGCTACACGGACAGAAAACCTTGAGAGACCACGTCGATGAGCACTGTGTGAAGGCTTTCACTTTTCAGCAGCTAAGATGAAGCACAGCGCTCGGACTGCTGTGCATGTAGAAAAGAAACTCTAAGCTGTTTAAGTCAGCCAGTAATCCAGCTACGAGTGCAATGTGACATGACCACTGGGGACAATGAGGGCATGCTCATTCATTCATTGTCCCCGCAGCCTGATATCAGCTCCATGTTATCTAAATCTGCTACCAGCAGAGCTATAGGATTCTTACCATCGTTATTAATAGGTTTGGACTAATCAGTGTCTTTATTACACCCTAAAGCTGCAGTAACAGGATTTTACTTATTTGTGAAATCCCCACAAATCCTCAGAATGGCTGCTTTAGACTGAGGGTCTTCTGTGAATTTTCCTCCATTCTTAACATCTATATTCAGCAATTATTTCGTTTCCTGAACCTGAATCACTAGACGACACCTGTGCAAAGAGGGGAAACTACACCCCCTATTGCCGGTTGTTATTTTTTAAAACTACAACAGGTTTATAGTTGCAAATATTTCTTCATTACACAAATATTGTGTGTAAATTGTAATATTTTGGTGTACACATGCAAGTGAAAGGCTGTGGAACCACATAATACTGACACAAGTGTTTGACAAACCAAACTGTTCTAAAATGAGCACAATAAAACCAGACGTAACATGCAAATCACTTATGTATGTAAGAGTAGTAAATTACTGCTTAATGAGACTGAACTATGTAAACATTTACAATACTCTTTGTAAAATATTACCAACAGAGTAACCATCCATGCTGTGAACTCTGTTGTAGCTTTTAATAAGAGGTTTTCATTCAAACTATCCCTCTTTCAAAGGCTGTTTTGTTAAAGACAACAATGAAATTGTAACGGTAATTGAAAGAGAAATATAGTATATATGGCATATGGCTATGTGTTATGTGTGACTAATTCACTGTTATATATAGGCTATTAAAACAGTGGGAATGTGGAGAGACAAAAATAATGAATAGTGGCAGCAAGCTAGAGCTTGAAAACAGAGAAGAATCACACTAAACACAGAAAGTGTCCACTATTAAAAATCTATTTAACAAAACACCACTAGCATGTAATATCTAGGGGAACAAATCGTATATCTTTAAATGACACAAAAATGATTTTTGGTGAATAAAATGATTTCACTGCTGAGTCATTTTTGTGCAGCTTTGATATGCAGTACAAGCACAAACAGGAGCAAGCTTTTAAAAAGTTAGCATGAGGATTAACACCCCTCCTATGGTAAATCTCTGTACTGCATGGCGATAAATCACTCCACTTAATTTCATTACATTTTCCATTAATCCACAGCATTTTTGGCAGTCAAAATATTTTGTCTTAATGGTTTCCATACAGATTAACAGCTTTGCTGTTGCCCTTGTGAAAGTTTGAAATGGAAGTGATTTAAGGAATTTCAGGAATCCTCAGATAATGAACTGCATTTTATTCTAAATGTATAATTATAAGCGTTGAACCCCATCTATCAGCCAGCTTTGTTATGACATTTATCTCTTCAAAAGTGTTTCTGTTTTGAGAAGAGACGAAAATCATTAG
>NC_133363.1:29907472-30003809 GCF_049309525.1 Garra rufa
TAAATCTTAGATGTTTACTAAGATCCTTCTATTATCTATTGAAACTCACAATAATATTTAAAATGTCATTAAGCTTAATATATACATTATATTGCCGAAAGTATTGGGAAACCCCGCTTCTAATGAACAGGTTTGACTAATTTAGTCATTTCCATGAGTACAAATCTTATTGTTTAAGCATATAATGATATTCTAGGGGATTGTGTGCTTCTAATTTTACAGCAAGTTTTGACAGGACCCTCTTCAATTATAACATGACAATGCCTTTGTATAAGGCAAGGTTCAAAAGGAAATGATTGATTCAGTCAGTGTGGAAGAACTTGACTGGTCTGCTGAAAGCCTAATATCAGCTAAACACCTCTGGTGTGATTTTAAATGCAGACCTTGAGCCAAAAACTCATCACCAAACACCAATGACTTGTACATACACTATATGGACAAAAGTATTGGTACACCCCTTCTTTAGAGAAAAAGGCACTTCCAAAACTGTGGCAACAAAGATGGAAACAATTCATGTATTCATAAATTGTATTGTGATGTGGTCGCTACCAAAACATTACTGTCACTACCGAAAATATGCAGTCACTACCGAAACATAGGAAAGTATACTGAATTATCAGCTAAGATGTTATAATAGTTTTTGGTGAATCCTTTTAATGAATCCTTAACTTTGAAATCAGCATGATCAACTTTTTGCCTTTTACAAAGAAAATTTGAATTCAAAATACAACAAATCTCGTAAATTACACTTAAAATATTGCTAAAAATGTAATTAATATTGATTTACCTCCGAAGAAAATGTTAACAAAATAGCCAAAAAATATATTGACATTGTAGATGTGAACAAAATCTTTATAGGTCAATATAACCCATCTTAAATTAAATTATTAGTACTGTGTTTTGGTAGTGACAAATTTGAGGAGAGGACAAATATTCTAAAACCTTATGAAAATACAATATGAGAATTAACTACACAATTACCTGAAATGCACTTTTTACATACAATTTTTTGGGAAAAAAAAACTTTTTTACAGGACCAATTCTGTAAAATGGCCCATATATACACATTATTTTACATATATTTATATACATTTCTTTTTCACTCGTTTACTGATTATTACTAATAACTTCCAAGCAATATTAAAAATCACAGCAGACACAAGGCAGGAAAACTGCTTTCACATCGATGTGAAGTTAATGGTAAAATACTAGCATTCAGCTTGTGTCTCTGTTTGCTGTGAAAATAATCAAAGTCTTGAATCACACATACACCTTTGCATTACCATAACTATCCCTCTTGTTCTCAACTACAGTGTAAGGATGTACGTGCACTGCAATTTAAAGATGACAGCAGGAATGGGAATCTCTTCTAATGGTTAGATGGGCATCACTGATTGGGAGTACTCCCTTGTCTCCAGCTCAAGAAACCAGTCATAAAAGGATTGGACTCCTCAGACTGCATTGGCAAATAATAATTAACTCTCCTTTGGTCTCACAGACACAAGCAATAATTGACAAGGCAGATCTAAAGGCCTCAAAAGACACTTTACCGTGTTCTTATGATGGATTAACATCTGAAAAGCATCCCAATAGGACATTATTCCAAATGCCCGTAATATTTTCAAGAGGTGAAGTGGCTGAGTAGACAACAAAACGACATTTAGTCCTGCAGTCTGTATAGTCTCTATTGCCATAAATCCAATTATCATAAATCACACTGAGCAGAATGTCAGAATTTGTGTTACTGGGAAAATGAACTGTTACCGCTGAATATGAAAAACATAATGAAGAGGAAGTGTGTCTGTGTGTGCATCAGCACTATATGCTGGAACAAGTCATGATTCTCAATACAGAGAGATGTGCACAGACGCTCTTGCTCTCCTTATACGGTTTGTACATTTTATCATCTCCTCGGCAGAGGTGTGTCACTGCACTGTTCTCAATCTGATCTGACAGAGCGCTGGTGTTTTCAGTGATACAACATCTTAGCAAAGTGCTCCGAAGACGAAGCCATGTTTTATTCATTTCATCTTTATAACCCATGAAAATAGACAGAGATGTAACCTCGTCCTAGTCAAACATGCTCGCTGGGTCTGACAATACTAAGTTTTCACACATTCACACTAAGCTTGGCCTAATATGATTTATTTCAATTAGTCATTATAGATCAGTTTGGAGTAGACAGTTACGTCACTCAAAAACACTGGTAACAAGTGGAGGGAAATGAGTAAAATCCACTGAATAAGAGACATTTTTTTATTGTTGTACTATTGGATGTCAGAGTCTGAATGCAAATCATTTTTATAGTATACTGTCATCAAAGACGCCATTTAAAGCTAAACGCAGATGTTTAAAACAGACAGATTAAGGATAAAACCTGCTATGATATTTCTACTTTTAAAGCGTAAATTTGATTTGAACAATAGGTCAGCATAATATTCACAAGCAGTTCATAGGGGACATATTATATTAGTCCTACAGTTACACCATGAAATACTATTTAAACCTATATTATTTTACATAACATTTACCTATTTTACCTGACAATTCTGACTTATTCTTCTCACAATGCAAGTTTATATATCCTAGTTTAGACTAGGTCACACAGATTCTTTGGTTTTTCAGCAAACCCTTTCTAACAATGACTGTTTGATTTTGAGATCCATCTTTTCACAATGAAGACAACTGAGGGATTCATATGAAAATATTACAGAAGGTTAAAATACTCACTGATGCTTCAGAAGGAAACACAATGCACGATAAAGAGCCGGGAGGTAAAAACTTTTTGAATTTGAAGATCAGGTTAAATTAAACTTATTTTGTCTTCTGGGAAACATGATGTTAAGTACCTTCTGTAGCGTCTGAGGAGCAGTATTAAATGAAAAAAAAAAAAAAAAATTGATATTCAGCCAAAATAAGAAAAATGTACGCATTCTGTTCAAAAGTTTTCACCCCTGGCTCTTAATGCATCGTTTTCCCTTCTGGAGCATCAGTGAGTGTTTGAACCTTCTGTAATAGTTGCACATGAGTCTCCAGTTGTCCTCAGTGTGAAAAGATGGATCTCAAAACCATGGAGTCATTGTTGGAAAGGGCTCAAACACACAAAAATGCTGAACAACCAAAGAATTTGTGGGACCCGAATGATTTTTCTGAAGAACAGCAGGCAGTTGTAACTGTACAGGACAAACATGGGACTCATAAACAACTATCACTAAGCAAAAAAAAAAAACAGCTGTGGATTATTCAGGTAACAACACAGTATTAAGAATCAAGTGTATGTAAACTTTTGAACTGGGTCATTTTTATAAATTCAACTATTATTTGCTCTTGTGGACTACATGTAAACATCTTTTATGTGAAATATCTTATTCAGGTCAGTACTAAATAAAAAACAAAACAAAATGCATTTTGTATGATCCCTCTTATTTTGGTAAAATAATTAACAATTTGCAGATTCTGCAAGGTGTATGTAAACTTTTGACCTCAACAGTATATACTATTTTATTTATTTTATTTTATGGCTGTCAGATAAATGTAATTGTTTTTATCAGGGCTTTATGATATGCCCCTAAAATATACCAATGCAGGAGAATTCTGTGCACCACTGGTTCACAATCTTGGTACTGGATTTATAGTAAGCAACAAACATGATTTTAAACATTTGATAGACCTCCTTACATTCAGAGCAGAAATTTACACTATACAGTAGCTCTGGGCCACTGACCACCATCAATATTTTATCAGACCCCAACCCTGACACATCATTATTTCATGTGACACTTAAGCTGCTGTGGAGATGGAGGTTTCCAGGCATGTCAGAAAAACTGCATTATTTTGTTCAGTGGGATTGTTAGAGATACAAACTATTATTTCTCTCGTATGTGTGCACAGCACATATATTTTGAATATTACATAGATATTGTAGTTATTCATAAACAATGCACATTGACCTACAGCAAATGCGTGGTTCAAGAATGTAAGAGCTCCATAAAATAATAAAACATGACTTTTACAGCAAAGGCCTAAGGTCGTAACCTAATGAAATTATTTTTATCGCTAAACAATAGTAAAATAAATCTGGCCAAACACTTACTGAAAGAGTAGCCAATCCAAAGATATGCAATAAAGATGAAGGTGATAATAATTTATCTTTTACATCACACTACATTTTCTAATAAACAGAATCAATGTTCATTGTCAAAAGGACTAATCTTAAGTGACAAATGTTTTACTGATGTAGAACTCATAACAATTACAGTCGGATATTGTGGAGGGCGAGATCAAGAAAGAGAAAAAAAAGTGTTCTGTTTGCCCAACAGTGGTATTTGAACGACAAGGATGAGAAAGGATTTGTGGTAAAAAGGAGGTGTGGTGGGGAGGGGGGGATAGGTGGACAAAAAAAAGAAAAAGGACAAAAACTTTTCAATAACTCTGCCGAGTGTTGAGGCCTCAGCCCTGCCTGTCTGTTGCCCTGGGTGCGTGTGAAATGCTTCCAGTGAACAAAGTAAGCCATGGGCGCATCCCAAAGGCCTTTGTGGCCAAAGCCTGGTGAAGAGGCTCTTCACAGCGCCAGCAAACACAGTCTACAGCCTCTCACCACAATTCTGCAGATCCTCCCATTGTGTCCCAACACACATTACACACTCGAGAGGGAAAGAGGAGAAACAAGGCAAAACTAATGAAAAGCTTTGAGTGGCTGCTCTTCTCGGAGCACACCCACACTCTAAAGCCCAAGAACTGCCCCAGACGCACACACGCACACATACCTCACTTCCAGCTAATAATTGCTTTTGAAACACTTATTTGCTGTTGTTACCTGCACATCCTGCCACATCAAGTGGGATGGTTTTGCCGTGGTGTTACTTCAGCGACCTGGAGGGGGAGGCGTCCTATTCCTTATCACCATGCATCATGTAAGGCAAAAAAAGTTCATTTCCTCCTCTCTGAAACAGTAAAAAAGAGGTTCAACGTTAACTTAAGTATTGTGTGTGGGAAATGTCAAAACAGTCAGTGCATGACAAATTGTACTGTGCGAAATAATGCTGGTTAGCACAAATAATTTTCACAGAATAGTCCAGCCAAAGAATTGTGCTTATGTATGTATGTGTGTATAAATTCATAACAGCATAATCAGTAGGTCTGGGTAAAAAAAAAAATCAGATTTCTCGATTTTAATCGATTCTCATTTTTATGAAACAATTTAGATTCTTAATTCCCAAGAATTGAATAGTCTAGTCTGTTTTCAGTTGATTAACGGAATATTGTAGCGCACCTCCCATCCAAATCGCCAAAATTTTGTGTTTGTTACTTTTGATGTGAAACAAAGTCAAGATTTCGAATTCGATTTTATTACAGTGTTCAAACAATAAATGCCGTTTTGGCGCTGTTTAATGTGAAGTGACATTGTTGTAGGCGCGCAGTTCAAAAGAAGCAACAGCGCAAATCGCACTTGACTTGATCGTCGAAATAAACATAAATGAACATCTGAAGGTATGTTAAAAGAGTACAACTTACCGAAATCTATATCCTTTCTCATGTAATTGCTCAACCAGTGTTTCAACCTCTCAAAGACTTCCATATAACAGCTTGTAAGCAATGTCACGTAACATCACATTTAACTCATTTAACATATTCGGTGACCATAAACTCGTTAGTCAGCTAGAAAATTAAATTTAGTGAGGAGAATTTTACTGTTCTTTAATATTTAAAAGTTTGAATATATCCGTCAAGCTTTTATGACAGCCACCATTTAAATTTTTATTTCAAAAAACTAACTGGAGTAGAAATATAATTTTGTCATTTTTATGTAATTTATTATGCAACTTTATTATTATAAAAACTTAATTGAGTGTAATTTAAGCATTTGTGTAAATTGTGTGAATCAGTATTTTACACATTAGCATTGAGCTTTTTTTTTTTCCTTGAGAAACTTTGGCATGTACTGTACCTGCTATATTCAAAATAATCAATATCAAATCTAATTGCAACTTGTCAATCATAATCAAATTGAACTTTGAAATTTGTGTCAAAACCCAGCCCTAATAAACAGCACTACAGTTTTAGAATTATTTTGGAAAATTTTATTGGACAAAAGAAAACTAGAGTAAAAAAACATGTAGGCTTTTACTCAGAATTCTTATTTAAGTCCCTTTTTTTATAGTGATATCCTAAACTATGATATTGTGTCTTTAAGATAAGATAATTAAGATTATATGCTTCATCACGTGTGAGTGATGCAGAAATATGATTTGTCATAAGACATGACAGGTCTAAATCTAGGCTTCAGAAAAATATTTTTTGAGAAAGGGGAAGACCAAGGTTGAAGTGAAAGTAAATAGCAGAGTAAGGGAATGGAAGAGTGTTAAGAAATTAATATTTTGGTTGATCAAAAGAGTAAAGGCCTTTCTAATCTTACAAAGTATTTATATTTCAAATAAATGCTCTGTTCAGCTCAACCTTAAAAGAAAAAGTGTCAAAAAATGTTCTTGTTTTTAACATTGATGTTTATGTTTCTTGAATGTTTATTGAGCAACAAATCAGCATACTGGAATAATTTCTGAAGACTGGAGTAATGGCTGCTGAAAATTCAACTTTTCCATCACAGGAATAAATTAATAAATAACATTAAATATATTAAAATATTTTTAACGATGAAAACATTAAAATATATTTTTTACAATATCACTGTTAATAAATGCAGCCTTGGTGAACATTTAAAAACAAAAATCAATGTTGTGCACAGTCACCTCTCCAGAAAATCTCTCTCTCTCTCTCTCTCTCTCTCTCTCGCTCGCTCTCTCTCTCTCTCTCTCTCCACTTATTATGAGTATGGTGCAACAGTATTAGAAGTAAAAAGAAGAAAGGAAATTTTCATAGCTTCAAAATTTACCTTGAACATCTAAAAAGCTCATTTGCTTAGACCTTGGTAGAACTCGGTAGAAAAGCCTATATTTATTTTTGGAATTAATATTTCATGCATTATATAAAATGAAGGGAGGTCAGCAAGCCAGTCAGCAGTTAAGAACTTTAAAAATATGCACTGTGTATGAGCGCAGCAGAGGGAGGCAGACATGTGGCCCTGAGTGCATTTTACTGTATTTCATCAGGAAAAGATACATTCTCTAAAAATAGGAAGGATGAAGAACTGGATGGAGAGGGAGGGTTAAGGGGACTCTGAGGTAACACAGGCCTGCTGATCTGTGCAGCTTAGCTGCGCAAGTTTAGTCAGTCACCATCATGAAACAAGACAGAAGCAAGATGCTGAGTAACTTTTATAAATGTTCAGGTAATGTAAAACAACAACAAATGTCACAAAACAAACTGTTAACACATCCTTGAGATATTAATACATTTCAGTGCTATTTTAGTTTGTGGAAAATGTATTGTGATATTTTATATCTTATTTTAATTTCATTGTAACCTCA
The DNA here is from genome assembly GCF_049309525.1 of Garra rufa. Taxonomy (NCBI): domain Eukaryota; kingdom Metazoa; phylum Chordata; class Actinopteri; order Cypriniformes; family Cyprinidae; genus Garra; species Garra rufa. The sequence continues at coordinate 29,914,897 of NC_133363.1, forward strand.
ATTGTTTTACCTCAACATTTTTGAGTGCAGCCATAGCAATAATTTTTCTCTACAAAAATTGAACTTGATTATTTTACATATGTGACCCTGGACCACAAAACCAGTCATAAGGTTAACTTTTACAAAACTGAGATATATACATCATATGAAAGCTCAATAAATAAGCTTTCTATTGATGTATAGTTTGTTATGATAGGACAATATTTGGCCGATATACATCTATTTGAAAATCTGAAATCTAAGGGTGCAAAAAAATCAAAATACTGAGAAAATCACCTTTAAAGTTGTCCAAATTAAGTTCTTAACAATGCATATTACTAATCAGAAATTACATTTTGATAGGTTTACAGTAGGAATTTTACAAAAAATCTTAATGGAACATGATCTTTACTTAATTTCCTAATGATTTTTGGCAATAAAAGAAAAATCAATAATTTTGACTCCTACAATGTATTTTTGGCTATTGCTACAAATATACCCCAGCGACTTAAGACTGGTTTTGTGGTCCAGGGTCACATATATATATATTAAATTGGAATGCACTTTTGTCATTATAGCAGAAGAATAACATGAAGGATACGTTTTAAATATTACTAAACTGAGGAAAAATGTGGACCACTCACAGAGATTTTATAATCACAAATATTGTCACATAATTATTCGCTGTTCCAGTTGTGTTCATGCCCAATCAGGTGAGTACGAAACACATCATCTGCCTGAGTATCTTGACATGATTTCCACACATAGCTCTGTAACCACATGACATTTTTACTCAGTTATCTGAAGCATGTCTCACCACCTCTCTATGTTGGGTCTTGTCTCTGGTAGGCTGGAGAAGCTTGTAAAAATATTCTCAACCTGCAAAAGAAAAACAACTTAGGTGAAGGGGATTGTCCTCAGTAAATGGTGAGGACAAATGATTTTTTTTCTCTCTTGAGTGACAGACAACTTCATGAAGACATGACAGCTCTATTTGCCATTGGCAAAAACGTCACATTGTAAAGATACAATACACTAATTAACACACCAGTATTGTCAACAGCACGTTTGTATTTTATGTGCGCATGTTTGAGAACTTTTTCAGTCCAATAAACAATACTTTATCCAGTCACCGGTTGCACAAGAAACTGAATAAAACATTACATGAATCATTATTTATTAGCAGGAAAACAAGTAACATAATCCAAAACTTCCAGCAAAATAGTACGACCTTCATGATCACACCTTTATGTTTTTCAGTTTGTGGTGGAAGGGAATTCTTGTCTGGTGATGTTCAACAAAGTCTCTGACAACCTTTGTAGCAATGTGGGTAATATGAGACAAAAGTTACTCAATGGCATAGTATCACAATACAAGAACTAGTCTATAACAAAATGCAAAGTCATGGGGATTCATGCGTAAACCCATCTTCAGAATATTATGGGAAATGTCCTCCTAATAAGCCTAGAAGATGATAATCTCCCAAATAAAATAGGTGCAACGCTTGTTTATAATACTTAATATGCAGCACCAGACCAGCTGTGTCCTCATACTGAAAGACACACATTGTTCGCCTCCTGCGAACTGATGGAAAAGAACCAGCTTTGAAATGTGATTTATGTATCATCTGTGTCATCCTGATAGCCATATATTCACATCGTGGAGCAGCTCTGAAGCAGCTTTATGGCCAAACGGTGTTAAACACAGTTTAAACAGCACATATCATTTGATGAAATGGTACCAGTGTTTTTCTGAGACTTTTTAAGACTTGAATTATGACTCAGAGTGTCACATTGGACATCAAGATAAGATAAGATGCATTAAGACAGGATGTAATTGAGGATGAGTGTTTTTATAAATTAAAGCTGCATAATTCCAAAAAATACATAAATAAAAATAAAGCATGATATAAACGTAAAGCATAGTCATATATATTATGTGCACCTTGTAGAACGTTATTCTCAAAGCAGGGAAATATGCTAATCTTGACATTTTGCAACTTGTGACCTAATCAGTGAATCTGACATTATAGGAATACACAGGATGTTAGCCTGAGATAGTTCACCCGAAAATGAAAATTCTGTCATGACTTAATTATCATCATGTCATTCCAAACCTGCAAGAATTTCTTTGTATTCTGTGTAATACAAAAGAAGCTATTAAAAACAAATGTTAAATTTGAGTCTATACAATGAAGGTACAAAGCTGTTTGGACCTTAACATTCTTCAAAATATCTTCTTTTGTGTCCCACTGACAAAAGTAAGATGTGGATGAATAGAAGATGGCAGAATATTCATTTTTTAATCATATTTAATTTTTTCAAAAATGAAAAATCTGTCATTTATTACCCTCATGTCGTTCCAAACCCATAAGACTTTCATTCATCTTGGGAAAAAACAAATTAGAATATTTTTAATTAAATCCGAGAGCTTTTTTTCTACTCAGAAAGGTAGTAAGGGCATAGTTAAAACCATTGGACATCAACCGTAATTTTATTAAGCTACGAGAATACTTTTTGTGCACAAAGAAAACAAAAATAAACACTTTATTCAACTATTTCTTCTCTTCCGTCTCAGTTTTCGATGAACAGAGAGTACCACGACTTCATAAAATAACGGTTAAACCACTGATGTCACATGGACTATTTTAACTATGACCTTACTACCTTTCTGGGCCATAAAACATTTCATAAAAAATATCTTCATTTGTGTTCTGAAAATGAACAAAGGTCTCATGGGTTTGGAATGACATGATGGTGAGTGATTAATGTCAGATTTTAATTTTTGGGTGAACTACGCCTTAAAGGAAAGTCAGAAAGCTCAAGTGATTTCTTCATTTAATACATACATTCTGTTCAAAGACCATCTAGAAAGACTAGGAGCATTGATCTAGAAACGAGTGCCTGTAAGTCTGAAAATGATTACGTATGTGAAGCAGCCTCAACAGGTGTAGCAATTGACTTTCAAACGCTATATGATTATGACTTTTAATTATACGATGCAGCTCTTGTTTAGGTGCATTTTAACTTTTCATTCATTTTCCCCTCTCCTAAATATTAAGAGTTTAAATGAAATGGCCTCTATGGGTTTTGAAACACTGATACTGCATTTACAGCAAATTGCACCTTCACTCGTAAAAAAATTACAGTGCTCAGTGTGTATTTAAGTAAGACTGTGTGCCATTTGGAAAGCAATACGAGCAGACTCCATGACCACATGAAACACAACTTAAAACTGACTTCAAAGAAGCAATGGAAGAGCAGCAGGAGCAAGCTCTGACAGTAAAAACAATAATTTAATCACATCATTATAAATATTAAGCAAAATTCGGATTTCTCTCATCATCTTTAAAGTGGCTTTTTATGATGTTTACTCCGTGTAATAAAGGGTTAGGATGATTGAGGTGTCATGTGGGTGGAACCCTCAGCTTCCCCTCGATTAACATCTAAACATGATGCGTCCGTTTATCTCTAAACTATCTGATCGCTCACACCGCCTGCAGCAGATGGATCTCACAGGTTCATCTCCAAGCTGTTAATTAAATCTTTAATTTAATTAACTCATCTTTGAGTTTGTGCCATCACTTTGTATACGGATACCCAGGTGTTCAAAACACAAGCCACATCACTAATGGCATATATGTATGGAAATGTATTTGTGTCTAATATGTAACAGAGATTTTGAAAGTCACGACAGCGTAATCCGAGGTCACAATAACACACAGGTTTACCAATGAGTCATGAATACGGCTGACAATCTCTGTGTTGTTTAGAAGCATAACATTATATTACTGTATTACATCTGCTGAGACCGGATGCCAAGTTTTCAGCCATTTTTATTTGTTTGTTTGGGTCTGAAGAAGAAAACACAAAAATGGAAAGTTCACAGCAATTGCAAACCTGCCAACTAAACATAAGAGGTTCACGTTTTAATGTTCAGACAGTAGAGGCTGCACTTTATCCTCAAACATAACGACAACCTGAACATATCTGACTATGTATCCAATACCATGAACTCTGGTATTCATACCTGCGAAGCGTAGAATTACACGCACAAAACGGTTTAAGTAGAGCCATAATGTGCTCTTGGGAAAGGGAAAAAAGGGATGAGCCTAATCTATCCTGTGTAAACCAGGGAAATTCCTATTGTTGGCAGACAAGCCTCAGTCCTCAGGCATTTAAAGTGCATGTCTTGGCTGCACACGACTGCCTCAAGAACACAGACAAAATACACAAGCTCAAAAAAGATAAAAAGACAAAAACAATCAGAAGCGTTGAAACTGTAAACCACGACGGTGAGGTTGAACTAAAGGATATCCTCTTGTGAAGAATTTGTTCTTCACGGAAAACCAAAAGGGCTTCTGTAACATGTAAAGACATACAGAGAGTTGAAGAATAATCCGGAGAGAAAGCGACTTTCACTGCGTATCCGTGTGAGCGAGAGGACTTTAACATCTCAAAGGCTAGCTCTGTTGTATGCTACAGACAGACCAGGCAAGTCCAGGCTCATGACTGTAAGCATTTAATAAATCTTCCTCTGAGGGAGGAAAGGCCTCCAGAGATTGATGAACTGCTGACAGTTTTATGGCAAAATTACTATTGTTGCACTGGGGGCACTCATCATTAGTAAAATCAATGATAAGGTATGATCTTTTCTTTTCCAACCACACTATTCTAGCTACCAACAATCCACCCTCCTCTTTGTCTGCCTTTAATTTTGTCAGTAGTCTATCAGCATCTCTCTTATAATGACATGCTGCGAGTTGCGAGGCCTGTCAGAGCGTTGCTGTGAGTTCGCCTCAGACGTTTGTGCACCGCTCGTGCAATATTACTTTGATCTTCAGTGACAAATGCTATGGCAAAACAATTTGGACTAATGACTCATTATGTAGACTCTGTAATGCATGAGGACAGGCAAATTAATTTAAAACGATCTCTTCAATTTCGGTGCATGCGCTGGGCAGTTTGTCCAGAATTGAATGTGGACTCCTCGAATGTCAGTGTGGTCTGTGTTTGGCTGACAGTCAAAACAGTTGAATAGGTTAAGAAAACAGCCATTCCACAGAATTGGTCCAAACTGCTGTCCCACAAAAAAAACAAACAAAAAAAACACACACATTTAAAAAGCATTTTAGTATTCAAACCTTAGATGTTTACTATGATCCTTCTATTATCTATTGAAACCCACAATCATATTTAAAATATTAGTCAGCTTAATATAGGGCTGTGCAATTAATCGAAATTTAGTTTCAATTTCGATTTCGGCTTTAAACAATCATGAAAATACAGTAATCGAGATGAAACGATTATTGCGCCCCATTCCGCCCTTTTCCAGTGGTGCGCTTTCGCCAAATTTTACATACAAATCAGCAAAATCATGTAACATGACTTTCATAAAACAGGACGTGCTTGATTTATTAATGTTTCTTTGATGTTGTGTTTTTTAAAAGCGAGGATGAGAACTTGCGCTGTTCTGTGTATGCGCTCAGAGACGGAACAGAACTGACATGTAAAGTTATCTTTTAGCTCAAGGAGCACCTAAACGGTCAAATACACGCAGAAATATTTCTAAATGAGGTGCTCAGTGATTATTCATGTAAACCCGTGTCCGTTATGTCTGAAATGATCGTAAACAGTTGAGAATGAAAATGTGTGTAACAGTATATCGGATCCGTGTGGCTCTTAAAGCGGCAACAAATAATATTCCTTCTGCCGTCTCTGTGCTTAATATTCATAAAATGTAAAAATACTACTGCTGTTGAATGAAGAACTTTTGAAGTTGTAATAAGAAACAAACCATGTTTAGTTCTTACAGTGAAGACGCTGTTTTATTTTACATTCAACTATATTCAATTTCTGTAGTAGGCTGTTAGGCTACTTTAGACTTGCATAAAAGTATTCAATACCCCGCCCCCCCCCCCCCCAAAAAAAAAAAACACTGTTTTTTTTTTCCATTTGTATCTTTTTTTTCTGTTGTATTGCTATCTTTAAATTAATCACTAATATAAAGTTTCAGACCCAGTCATAATCGTGTTAAATAATCGTGATTACAATTAGGGATGCACGATATTTATTGGACAGATAAATTATCGACCGATATGGGTAAAAATTACGTCATTTTTATTGCTCCGATAAATAAATGAAATCCGATCCGATAAAGTACTCTTGCTGGTAAATCAATCAATCAGTCTGGTTTATCTGTGATTCATCTGCTTTCCGAGTGCAAGTGACTGCAGCTGTAAACTGCAGTGACTCTCGGCCTTTGTCGCGTGTAATACGTCATCATCTGTCGTCATCATCGTCTTCGCCGGTCTGGAAGTTTTTCGCGGTGGCAGAGGAGGACGATGCTATTGCTATTTGCAACACGTTTAGCAAGGATTCCGAGAGGAGGTGAAAAGCCGTCAAGTTTTAACACAACAAATCTTATATCTCACTTCAGAGGTCTTCATCGCGGTGAATCTGTTTTAGGGGCCGTTCACATGTCGCGCCTGAAAACGCGTGGAAAACGCTAGACGCGCCGCTTTCTCTTTCTTTCCAAACCGCTCTGTAGCCTGCTCTGCTGTGGCGTCTGCCGTTGCTAAGCAACCATGACCTGCGCTCTCCATAAAGACGCGGAAGTTTCAGCAAAGGATAAATGGATTTTCAGCATTAAAAATCGCTTGCAGTAGCTCTGTTATCAAATTTATTTAAAAATGGTTATTCCTGTACAGCTATGATAAGCTGTTTCTCCACCTTGGCAGTACTTTCAATGTTATTAAGGGAAAGGGTGAAGCTGATTGGTTGGTTCGTGTCATATGACCTGCGTTTGGCTTGCGGCATTCTGAAAAGTTGAGATGTTTTAATCTCGATTCTGATGTTTTATTCCCCGTCTTGTACGATTTGGTTGCTGCACACATTCATAATATGATCAATAAGAAGCTTTAACGGACATTTGGACATCTGACGTTACTCCATGATGCACTTTTCATTTTTTCCAGGTTGACAAATGTCAAAGCATTTTATTTATTTAGAATTGTGGTGCCTTTCACAAAAAATAAAAACATTTTTGAAGAGTCAGGACTGATGTTTGCTATGATTGTTAGACACAGATATATACAGTAATATACATTTCATTAGTTTATCTCAGATTTTGTATTCTCCTGGGTGCACAAAATTATCACATAAAAATATGAACGTATCGGTATCGGCCACAAGAAGGACTTAATTATCGGCTATCGGTATCAGTAAAAAATTTTCATATCATGCATCCCTAATTACAATATTGACCAAAATAATTGTGATTATGATTTTTGCCATAATCAAGCAGCCCTAGCTTAATATATATAAAATCATCATTTATTGGGTACTTTCAATTGGCAGGTGGCTGTCCCGAACACTAACCGCAAGATTTTAACCTATAAAATTGATATTGAAATAATATTTTTATTTTTTTTGTATCTTTTTGATTCTTTTAAAAGTAAAAAAAAAAAAAAAAAAAAAAATAATAATATTATATATATATATATAATATTTTCTTTGTAAATTATGAAACTTATGTCTCCCACATTTTCATGTCATTATCGAAACAGTGTATGTTTAGTCCGTTGTCTAAAAAAATCTGAAAAATCTGTGTAACTGGAATGTCTCTACAGAGCACTTTTTTCTGCAATTAAGCACACTTTTTTAGGAGTGTTCCATAACATTTAGTTTTTATATGTGTACCACTGTTCAGAACTGTGCTTGCTAACCATGTGCTGATTAGCATCTTTGAGCTAGGCTCAAAAGTACCTAAATCTGTCATTACCAAAACAGTCACGACCAAAACATCTGGTGGAGTTTCGGTAATGACATCTTTGTTTTTTGGGTGTTATTCCATAAATTTGTCACTACCGAAACAGTCATGAATTCTCATAAATTACACTTGAAATATTGTTGAAAATGTAATTTACCTCTGAAAAAATGTAATAAAATAGCAAAAAATATATATTTACAATGTAGATGTACGCAAAATCTTAATATGTCGAAATAACCCTATTAATTAAATTATATATTACGTTTTGGTACTGACAAATTCTGAGAATATAATATGAGAATTATCTGCACAATTCCTAGAAATGTGTACCTTGGATATTATACAATTTGCATACATACAATTTTTTATTAATAGCTTAAGTCCTTAATACCATTTTAGGCCTTGACCGTGGTAGTTGCTGTCTGGGTCAGAAAGCTTTTAGATTTCATCAAAAATATCTTAATTTGTGTTCCAAAGATGAATGAAACGACATGTGGATGAGTAATTAATGACAGCATTTTCTTTTTTTAGATGAACAATCCTTTTAATAACTAATAAATAACTTAAAAAAATGTAACTGTAAATAAACAGGATGTGAATTAAACAATTTATGGGAAATGGGAAATATATTAGCATGCCCTGCATGAGTAATGCCCTTTTATCTTCAATTATTTAAGTCTGGTCTGCATTTTTTACATTAAAACTTCCCTCTCTCCATAACCACTTGAGTAAACTTTCACAATGGTATATACATTGTAATTGCTATAGTGTTTGCAGAGTTTCCCTCCTCCTGAGTAGGGCAGGACACAATAGTTCTGTCACATTGACAGCTCCTCTGGTTCTCACTGAATAGAGTGAGAGTCCTGTGGACAGCAAGCTGACATAATCTGCACAGGACATGCATCTGCAGAGATGGGCTTAGAGTGGCCACAGATGCTCAAAGCTGGAATCCTTTGCAATTACAATGATGTGCTTTATATCCTGAGCAAGAGCACTGTGGAAAAGACTTTGCTGTTTCCCTGATGCACACACTCAAACACACACACATACTATCCTCTATTCTCATTCAGCTGACAACGGTCCGTCCTTAATGGGGATTCTGCTTCTGATGAGAAGTTGGTCAAAGAAAGGTCTAGACCTACCGCTAGACAGAGAGACAACTAAAGAGACCATTCTGGACAGAGGGACACCACAAAGCATCCCCTCATTAGCAGTGTCCAAACACTCCAAGACAGGAACAGCTGTCTTTCAGAGAGCACAGAGAGAGAGGGGTGTCAAGAAAGGTCAAATAGACAAAAGTTTAGTGAGCTTCCTTTCACACAAGTAACAGAGCAGCAGTCTTTAATCAAACCCAGGAATGCAACATAACATAATGATGTAAATATTTAAACTACATGATGTATTTAAGCAGAAAAGCTATTAGAGGCTGTGCTATGTTGTGCATACAGTTGAGGTCAAAAATGTACATGCACCTTGCAGAATATGCAAAATGTTAATTATTTTACCAAAATAAGATGGATCATAAAAAAATGCATGTTATTTTTTATTTAGTACTGTCCTGAATAAGATATTTCACATAAAAGATGTTTACATGTAGTCCACAAGAGAAAATAATAGTTGAATTTATAAAAATGACCCAGTTCAAAAGTTTACATACACTTGATTCTTAATACTGTGTTTTTACCTGAATGATCCACAGCTGTTTTTTTTTTTTTTTTTTTTGTTTAGTGATAGTTGTTAATGAGTCACTTGTTTGTCAACAGTTAAAACGCCCACTCTTCTTCAGAAAAATCTTTCAGGTCCCACAAATTTTTTGTTTTTTCAGCATTTTTGTGTATTTGATCCTTTCCAACAATGACTGTATGATTTTGAGATCCATCTTTTCAAACTGAGGACAACTGGAGACTCATATGCAACTATTACAGAAGGTTCAAACGCTCACTGATGCTCCAGAAAGAAAAACGATGCAGTAAGTGAAAATATTTTGAATTTGAAGATCAGGGTAAATTTAACTTATTTTGTCTTCTGGGAAACATGTAAGCATCTTCTGTAGCTTCTGAAGTACTAGACAACTGAAAAAGTTTATATTTAGGCAAAATAAGAAAAATGTAGACATCTTCATTCTGTTCAAAAGTTTACAGCCCTGGCTCTTGATGCATCGCTTTATGTAACTTTAATGTAATGCATCGACTTTATGTAAACATCTTTTATGTGAAATATCTTATTCAGGTCAGTACTAAATAAAAAAAATATATGCATTTTGCATTATCCCTCTTATGTTGGTAAAATAATTAACATTTTGCAGATCCTGCAAGGTGTATGGAAACTTTTGACTTTAACTGTATATTCATGGCTAAATGACAACAATTGACCTTACTTTTAAAAACATTTAAATTAAAATAATATGCACGATTTTCATTATTTACTCACCCTCATGTTGTTCCAAACCCATAAGACTTTCATTCATCTTTGGAACACAAATTAGGATATTTTTGATGAAATCTGAGAGCTTTCTGATCCTGCATACACAGCAACGCAACTAACAAACTTCAAATTGCCCAAAAAGGTAGTAAGAACATGGTTAAAATAGTCCATGAGACATCAGGTTCAACCGTAATGTTGTGAAGCTACAAGAACACTTTATGTGCACAATTTAAAGAAAACAAAAATTCAACAATTTCGTTGTGGTGTGCAATAATGCCTTGTGGTACATGAATGTGCGTCGAAGATTGGCACTAAATGGAAGAAATTGTTGAATAAAGTCACTATTTTTGTTTTTCTTTGCGCACAAAAAGTATTATCGTAGTTTTATAATATTATGGTTATGTCCTTACTACCTTTCTGGGCCTTGAACGTGGTAGTTGCGTTGTTGTCTATGCAGGGAAAATATCTTAATTTGTGTACTGAAGATGAATGAAGGTCTTGTTTGGTTTGGAACAACATTAAGTTGAGTAATTAATGACAGAATTTGCATTTTTTGCTGAACTTTCCCTTAAATATACTGTGGATTTCAACACACCTGGAAAACTGTAGCAACTAATCTGAAGCCTAAACTGCTTTATCTGTTTTATTATGAGACGCCTTACATCACATATAAAACTTGGGACTGAAGTGTTCATTCGGTTACCTTAGGGAAAATTATATTTCCTTCTCCTGTCAACAAGTTATTAGTGAACTAAAACCATTTCATAGCAAAAGTAAAAGGCTTCCTATGTTCAATTTACAACTAGTGTGGGGTCCATAAGACCTTTTTCACTTCGTATTGAGTGCAAGAGACTTAATAGAACGGTATCGTGCCAAGTGGAGAGACATTTTGCCCTTTCTTGTTGGAGGCTATAGTTTGAGATGAAACACGAAGGCTAGAGGCAGGTCAATTTCTGCAACGCGCAAGCTGATGGACAGAACCAATTTCAGCTTCCAAGACCTCCAGACTGATTATATAGCTGAAGAAGTGGTGTGAGGTTGTCTAGACAGAGGCGGCCAATGAAATACCAGTGTTAGTAAGTCAGCCTATGTAGGAAGTTCTATCCAATTATTTCTCAAAGTAGTAAAAAGTAAATGAGAAAAGTTTTCTTCATCCCTCAGGGGTAAGACATTTCTATACTTTCCCAAAATAGCTATTTCACAGTTCATAGCTCTGCAGAGTAAATTGGTATTGGATGCTACAAAAACATTTTCTCATTAACACATAAAACTTACACACAAAAAAAAACTATGTTATCTAATCATAATTAAATGCTAATAATCACAGACCCTCACAGCTAAAAATATCCAGCACAACGCTGTACTTGAATAAACCACTGTGGTTTATTCCTCTTTATCAGGAATGATAATGATGATAATAATAATAATTATTTATTACGATGACAGCTTGAAAGACAGCACACAAACACTGCTTTTCTAATGTATGTTTACAGCAGCCACAAGTCTTTTGTTTGCCAGAAAAATCATTCACCTGCAGGAAAGATGAAAGCTTACTGGATTGAACAGATCAATAATCCATGTGCATTTGAAAACCAAAACATTAAACAAAGCAGTTTAAGTCTTTACAGGCAAATAATGTTATTATGCACACAGGAAAACCCAGTTTGGTTTAAGGACATCTCTAAAAATTTCTATAAGAACCCATTTTCCTTAACATCAGAGAGCAGCTTCACATTTAGTTACCAAATCTCATTTAAACTTGTATAAACTTGCTGCTTATCACAGATTACTGTGGCAGTTGAGAATAGCGTTTGATCTTCGTATACAAGACATGTATGTATATGGAAAGTCCTATATTGGATTTCTTTGCACACGTAAAACTATCAAAAGAGGAATACATGACCTCGGCCTAAGGTCACTCTTGTATGTTTTTCAGCTCCAGCAGCTAGTAACTCCATCCTGGGCCGTCTTTTTTCCCAGAGAGGTGTGTCTATTTACTAAACGGGCCAAACGCAACTCTTACCCTGGCTGGCCTGTTACAAAGCTTAAGTGAAATGCTGAAAGATGAAAGCATGACTGAGGCTGTCACTCACCCCATCCAAGCTACAAGCGTCGCCGCATTCTCATCGTCTGTCACTCAAACAGGTGTGCAAAAGAGAGACAAAAGGATACAGAGTGAGAAAGGAATAAACAGGTCAGAGAGTAGACAAAGCTGGTCTGGTGTGGGCCTATTTAACAGTTTTATGAGTGTGTGTGTGTCTATGCTAGATGTACAGCATGGGCTTTGATATGTACCCTCTTAGTGAATGTATGTGTCAAGGTGATGAGCAGGAACTTGTTGGGTCCTTGATGGCTTGTTTATTAATCACGAGGCTTGTGGGATAAGTCTCTCATCACCCTAACAGGTATAATTAAGCATTAAAGGGCACGCAAAGCTTGATGTGTCTGAGTCTAGCTTTTAGGTTTCATCCTTACCTCATCCACTCCTTTTGATGTGAAACGGCACGAGAGGAGTTTCGCAATGGAGGACATTTTGCGTTAAAGTGATTAACTTAAAACTATCCGATATTTAATATATATACATGTATTATAGACAAAAGAATATATTTCTGTTTCCGCCATGTTTTGAATCGACACGTTCCTTTCAAAGTCTCGGCAACTGCTGTATTTTTAGAATTACGAGTTTATAGTTGTTACGACTTTGCTTGTCATTCATGTGCTAAAAATTCGTAATTACGATATTCCCGAAATAATATGAAGGGCACACATACATACCCTGTAATGAATCTTGAGCGCAAACAGTGTGTCAATTTTCGAACAAGTGAATCGGTTCATTTTACTGAATCAAAAACATACAAAGCAACAAGCGTAGTCCAATTCCCGAACGAATGATTCTAGTGAGTCGGTTGATGGAGAATCAAACACAGCCCACAGCTCACATCTGTGCACGTTTACACCGCGGCAGAATGGTTGTCCGTCAGTCCTGTATTCGAGGCCTTAAAGGTACACATTTCTGGAGGTTTATTTTAGTTGTTGTTGTCTTTAAGAATATATATATTTGCGGTATAAGTGCCAAAATCCATCTCAATATATTTTTACAGCTCCTTTTTTAGGAGCTCTGTCAAAAACAGGTCGATTTTGGCCCATCTAATTAATATTCATGAGCCTCTCTTCTGATTGGCCTGTTGTTTTCTGAGTGACGCACAGCCAGGCCAACCACAGGTGACTACGGTCATGTATGATTTAGCCGAGCCCAGAGCCATAGAGAGAGCCTAGCCTGCTGATACTCAACAGGATATTTCAGAACGATCATTAAAGGTCCCATATTGTACACATTTCTGGAGGTTTATTTTAGCTGTTGATGTCCTTAAGAATATATATTTGCAGTATAAGTGCCAAAATCCATCTCAATATATTTTTACAGCTCCTTTTTTAGGAGCTCTGTCAAAAACAGGTCGATTTTGGCCCATCTAATTAATATTCATGAGCCTCTCTTCTGATTGGCCTGTTGTTTTCTGAGTGACGCACAGCCAGGCCAACCACAGTTAACTACGGTCATGTATGCTTTAGCCGAGCCCAGAGCCATAGAGAAAGCCTAGCCTGCTGATACTCAACAAGATATTTCAGAATGATCATTAATGTTTTTTCTTTTTCAAACACCAAATGCAGTAAGCTACATAACTGTTGCTTTAGTAAAGCCCCTTTCACAATGCGCACTGATTCTGGAAAATTACGGGAACGAGCGCTGTGTGAACAAAAGCCAGAACCATAAAGGCAGTGTTGTAGTGATGATGCACGTTATCATGCGACTCTTCACAATGAAAAAATACGTGCAAAGTGGAATGAAGCGGCGATCGGGCAGAGCCAGCTCCGCACTATCAGCGCTGAAGCACAGTTTGTTCAGGTTAGTTTCAGTTTAATGAAACGTATGTCGCATAGGGTGACCATACGTCCTCTTTTACCTGGACATGTCCTCCTTTTTGGCTATAAAATTATGTCCGGGGGGATTTTGTAAAATATCATAAAATGTCCGGGTTTTTTACGTCATTTCACTGACCGTCATTAATTCAACACTTTAAATGCAGCCACAGCACACCGGCATTATTCTGAGGTACCTGCAGGTATGAACTGGCCATCGGGAGCACCGGGACATTCCCAGTGGGCCGATCACCGAAGCGAGGGAGACCTCCCCCATATTAGGCGCTATTTTAAATTATAGCGCATTCAAAACCGCAAATAGCCGGAAAAGTGTGAAGCGGTGGGATCAATCACCCGCACAGTGCTGACGAAGGCGCGCTGCGCTTCTGCCACGATATACAGTGATAAACAGTGTAAGTTGCTTGATCCATTCAGATAACACACAGAATTGTGTTATACAGTCATGTGATATGAGAACATTAAAGGTTCTGTAAGTTCTGCTGGGCTGGCTGAAAACAGCCACGACATTGGGTACTGTCACTGCATGATGAAGTAAAGTGGAAAACGCCAATAAATAATTACTGTCAAAACAAAATTATTACAAATTTCATAGTTTATTATTACTATTTATTTTAAAAACCATATAACTAATGTTTTCTTTTGACCACCGTCTTACTAATACTAATATTCTAAGCAATAATTTCTTTCTTTTAAATGTTTAGTTGTAATTCGTTTTAATTGGAGTAAAATGTTAATTCAATAAGAGCCTGATTAAAGAATTAAATATGGGTCTTATATAAATTAGGTGTTTACTATACATAATAAAGTTCTTAAAGGGACAGTTCACCCAAAAATAAAAATTGCCATCATTTACTCAACATCATGTAATTTTAATCCTGTATGAACTTTTTTTCTTCTGTGTAACATCAAGGAAGATACTTTGAGAAATTCAAAACTTTTTTGTCTATAGAGTAGAAATCAAGGGTAACCAAATATGTTTGATTACATTCTACAAAATATCTTTTGTGTTCCACAGAAGAAAGTAAGCCATACAGTTTTGGAACGACATGAGGGTGATGATTATTGTTACTGAATGTTTTTTTATTACATAATTTATTAGCAACAAATTTCCTGCATTCTAGCTCAAAATCAATGCTTTACTGCATGCATTTCTCTGTGACAAAAAATGCAATTAAGTTTGTTGCATTTGAATTCAGCAGTATTTATCATGATTTGTTTATGTCCCGTTTTATTCATTCATGTACTCCAATTAAAGACCCTATAACCCTGCTGAAATAAACAGCTAAAACCAGCCTAGGTTGGTTGGCCAGTTTAGGCTGGAAGTAGCTGGTTTTAGCTGGTCTTTTAGTTGGTGGTTTCCCAGCCTGACCAGCTAAGACCAGCCTGGCCAAGCCGGAAAAGTTGTCAAAACCCTTCTAAAACTAGCCTGCTGACCAGCTAAAACCAGCCAATCAGCACAGGCTGGTTTTAGCTAGGGTTTTTTTCACCAGGGAACCCAAGAAAACTTTCATGTGGAACTTGTGGGCCGGATGGGCTGAATTTGTCCAGGGCTGAATTTTAACCCCAGTCCAGCCCGTCTGATGACGTGAAAGACCCAATTGTCAAAACAAAACAAACGAGGATCTGCGCTGCAAGAGCTGTGTGTCACTAACATGCCGAAACGCAACTGTAGTTTCAGAGACAAATTGCAAAAAAAAAAAAAAAAATTAACAATGCAATTCTTATTTGAGCATTTTATCTATTATTTATTTATGTTTGCTTTAGTCCTGTATAAAGAAAATACTTAAAGAGATTATATTTTTTACAGGGCAATAAGGTTTTCATATAAGATTCAGTTCAAACAGAAAGAGAATTTAAATAAATGTGTGATTTCTAAAAGCGCTTTATTGTCATTATTGAGCACTTGGGTACTTTTGCTGAATCGGGGGGGTCCTCTTTTTGGATACTCAGAATATGGTCACCCTAATGTCGCATTACATCTCACATCCAAACGTCACATGTCTTTATGGGTTGTGTGTAAAGCACACACAGATTCCGGAAAACAACTGTGAATGAACCAAATCAAACAACTCATGGGACACATTATCCGTGTATTTACCGGAATCGCTGTGTGAAAGAGGCTGAAGTTGACGTGCGAGTGGTCTCTTATATTCACGTTGTTCTGAAGCCTGTGTAATGATGTAGTTTCGACATCTATCGACTGAACAGGGTTTTCTCGACTTGTTTTCGTGTTGTTGTTGCTTAGCAATGTTATGGACGCGATATTGTCTGGGTTTGACAAAAGGAGGGTGGGACGTGATTGGTGCTCGGGGTGGTGACTGAAGGCGGTGACTGAGTAGATCGTGAAAAGAAACAGCTACTTTAAGCAGGCTGTGTGCAGTTTACTGTGGATTGACTGTTTTGAAACTCATATGGTAGTTACATAGCCCCTAGACCTCAGTTATCACGAAAAAAGACAGGAAATTTCGATTTTGACAATATTGGACCTTTAATGCGGTTACATTCACGCACAGTTCGGTTATTTACACGAATTGACAACCTCATTCTGTAACCGAGCTCACAGCCGTATATCGTCAGTCGCAACCGCATTTTCGACGAACACCTGCTGCGTGAACTGAACTGTGATGCTGTCATCACAGTAATTAATTTAATTTAATTTAAATTAATTTAATTTAATTGTTCATCTTCAGAACACAAATTAAGATATTCCCTGATAGCACATGTACATCTCGGAGACGTCTATTTGATGTCTGCATTTACATCTGTAAGACATCTATAATACAATATGCAATATGTCTATTGGACGTTTCCTAACAGATGTGAAATAGATGTCTATTAGATGTCTTTAAGATGTTTATGAATTAGAAGAATGTATGTAAAACTGACATCTTACAGACCTCTGCCAGACGTTTGTACACAGCAGATGTTTTCCAGATCGAGAGATCTTTAACAGACATCTTGCAGACGTACATGCGCTGTCTGGGTTTTTGATAAAATCTGTGAGCTTTTTGACCCTCACAGCAATGCAACTGACACGTTCAAGGCCCAGAAAGGTAGTAGGGACATCCTTAAAATAGTCCATGTGACATCAGTGGTTCAACCGTAATGTTATGAAGCTATGTGAATATGAGTTATTTGGTTGCATTTATGCAGCTTTGACAGACTGAAAAGTCCCTGTAAATATCCTTGTAAAAAATTTTATAGGCCTACTGGTCGATTACTAAATTTGTCTTATCTTCTGGCAAATTAATTGCATTGATTTTTGTTTGTTGTTTTTTTTCTCCCCAAAACATTTATTCTTTGAAACTAATAAATTAATTGAACCATTAACTAGAATCATAAATATTTTGAGTATTTTTAATTATTTTGTTGTGGTTTCAGTTTGTTACAGTAACTTTTTTCATAAATGTCTGCATAAACTGAGGACAAAGTATATGATATTGCATAAAATATCACACAAGCGGAAGTAGCTTTTGGTCTTTTTTTCCAGATTTTCAAATTGAGATGAGTGATTTATTTTAATTCCCCAACAGTAGAAAATTCCACAAGCCTGCTGAAGTGATAAAACTCACAAAGCTTGTTCACCGCGCTGAAGGGTTATGCGAACTGGATCTCCTCCTCCACTTCATCCATCCTTTATTGATTCACAGAGCTGGATGAGAGATGTGGAGAGTGGAACATCAGAGAAAAATGTAAACACGCCACTCTCGTCTGCCCTTGATCTTCCATTTCCCTTCCCTGACACGTGGATGGGCCCGATGGTTCAACACTGTAATGTGAGACAAAACTATCAGCCAATCGAAGCTGTCAAGGCCCAAGGCATTTTTCTTCCCCCTGCCAATATTGTTCATAATGCACCTTTTATATTTGGAGAACAGAAGGGCAGATAAAGCTACACAAAGTACAAGAGAATGCAGAATAGAGATTACATAAATAGAAACCATCCTATAAAAAGCTAATAGGCCTTTTCTCTGAATGGTTTAATGTCTTATTAGGCTGTCAAGGCTTTTTTGGTAATATTTACTACTATTGGCCGACATGACATGACTGTTACCCTAAAACAATAAAACATCTGGAAGTACGCCAGGATTATAGAAAAGGTGAGCAGACAATTATAGAGTTAATGCCTTAGAGCTCTAAATGAATGAGGTGAGGAGAAGAACTTGTGAGCTGTGAACTGTGATTTAAGACATATGGAACATTTTTTAATTTTCTTTTTTTCTTCCATATTCATCCTGTCGAAGATATACAGCTGAGGGGGTGTAAAGTGATGAGAGACGCACCTGTTTACCTCGGCACGGATGGCAGGGTCAGGCTGGCAGCCAACGGGCTGTCACCTCCTAAGGCTATCAAGCAGTCATTAACACGCAACAGACGGAATCTCATTGAAATGTCTAGGTTCATAACCTCTTGACCGTTTTGTAACATTTGAGTGTGACTTGTAAATACTTAATACATAAAAGAACATTTTTATTAGGATTTTTGAGTGATTTTGAGTGCCTAAGACCCGTCCTTTTTAACTGATCATAATAATAAGATTCCCTTCATGCTGACATCTTGTGCATGCAACTTTAATAATAAAATGATATATGTATCATCAGGCTGATCGTTGTAGTGCTGGTCATTTTTTACATTTTCAATCTGACTTAATCTATTACAGCAGATGACGAGTATGCCATACAGATTCCAGCATTTTTACTTTTAATATGACATTATGTTTCGGGCTGACATATTACTTTTATCTCTAGTGTAAAGCTTCCCATCTCTTTAGTGTGAATGTACATCACTGCAATTCAAGGTAAGACATTTTGTTTTCTCAACATTAACGATCTGCAACAGAGCATATCAAACATTGAGCTTTTTCTTGTCACAGCCTATGTCAAATAGATGCTTTAGATGTTGTGGTATGGATGAAGGATGTTTCAACGCCCCATATCGAAACGCTATTATCAAGCGTCGGTCACATGTCACTACATTTATAAGCACAGAATTTCTCAGAGGGATTGTGATTTCCACTGGACCTGTTCGGGTAACTATTTGAAGCATCCAAAGCCTAGAAAAATCAACATTTAGACAGTGCATTCACAATTGGCAATTGTGTAGTGGAAATATGAGAGATATGATGTAAAGTACATAAACAACATATCATATTGTAATCACATTGACTGAGGGTAGAGAAAAACAAATGTACAGAAGAAGTAGATGTCAATATGAGCAATAAAAGACAAAGTGGTTCTATGGACTAAATATTTGGTAGGTTGAAAAACAAGTAAATATGCACTGATAGTTTATCTGTCATCACTGTCTGAAATTACAACACAAGACTAAAGTAGTGCTCTCCTTTGGCACAACCTCAACACGCTTTGAAGTATCAAAGGCGTGCTGAATGACTCGCCTGCTGAACAGTGAGGCAACATGTGTCATTTAGGCTTTTTTCTTTTTCAAGAACTGTGCTTATCTATCCAATCATTTGGATATGGAGTGTGAGAGAACATTAAACAAAACAAACAAATGGAAAGAACTGTCTGTGATTCAAGTCAAAAGTCACAATGGCATTTGAAATGAGCTGAAATTATTATGAAAATGATCATAATCGAAATAATATTGGTTAGAAGATTAAGAATGTCCAGGCACTTATTAATAAGCAATGAACAGTGATTTACATAAAGTATAGAATAACAAAACTATTATATTCTTAAAATTAAATTAAAAAATAAAGCATATTCAGTTGAGGTCAAAGTTTGCATACACCTTGCAGAATCTGCAAAATGTTATTTATTTGACTAAAATAAGAGGGATCATACAAAATGCATGTTATTTTTGATTTAGTACTGACCTGAATAAGGTATTTCACATAAAAGGCGACAAGAGAAAATAATAATAGTTGAATTTATAAAAATGACCCTGTTCAAAAGTTTACATAAACTTGATTCTTAATACTGTGTTGTTACCTGATTGATCCACAGCTGTGTTGTTGTTTTTTTTTTTTTTTTTGGTTTAGTGATAGTTGTTTATGAGTCGCTTATTTGTCCTGAACAGTTAAATTGCCCCCCGCTGTTCTTTAGAAAAATCCTTCAGGTCCCACAAATTCTTTGGTTTTTCAGCATTGTTTGTGTATTTGAACCCTTTACAACAATAACTGTATGATAAAGATCCATCTTTTCACACTGAGGACAACTGAGGGTTCAAACACTCACTGATGCTTCAGAAGTAAAAACGATGCATTAAGAGCCAGGGGTGTAAACTTTTGAACAGAATGAATATGTTCACATTTTTCTTATTTTGCCTTTTTTTATTTAGTACTGCCCTTACTTACATGTTTCCCAGAAGACAAAATCAGCTAAATTTACCCTGATCTTTAATGATTTTGCTCTTAATTCCTGCTCTTAATGCATTTTGTTTCCTTCTGAAGCATCAGTGAGCGTTTGAACCTTCTGTAATAGTTGCATATGAGTCCCTCAGTTGTCCTCAGTTTGAAAAGATAGATCTCAAAATCATACAGTCATTGTTGGAAAGGGTTCAAATACACAAAATGCCGAAAAATGAATTTGTGGGATCTGAAGGAGGAACAGCAGACAGTTTAACTGTTGACAAACAAGGGACTCATGAACAACTATCACTAAACACAAAAAACACAGCTGTGGATCAATCCGCTAACAACACCGTGATATGAATCAAGTGTATGTAAACTTTTGAACAGGGTAATTTTTATTAATTCAACTATTATTTTCTCTTGTGGACTATATGTAAACATCTTATCTTAAATATCTTATTCGGGTCAGTACTAAATAAAAAATCCCTCTTATTTTGGTCAAATAATTAACATTTTTGCAGATTCTGCAAGGTGTATGTAAACATTTGACCTCAACTGTATATAAGTACTTTAATGGAAGACCATGTAGATAGGTTTATCAAACCTCAAACCACGGTTGTGTGAAATGAACAGATCTTTGCAGAATTGCTGCCTGCACTCAGATTGACTCTATCAGGCAAACTGTTTTGCATAGAGAGATAATGTTCGGAAACCACAAATAAAATCTAACCAAACTCAAACTCGGGGCACAGTGCAGGGAGTTGGAAGGGTGTTGCCCTACGGTAGACGCGGAAAGTCCCCAATTATGTGATAATTCTAGTGAGCGGTTTGGGACATATTTATATTCCTTGCTCCGAGATCTTTTGCATTTACGACATTTCACCACAAACACATTCCATCGACCCAAGGCAAACGTCAGCTTCCATCATTCACTCATTCATTCACTCAATCACATGAAATAAGCCATGATTAATGTGGGACTTGTAAGGAAGTCTTTGGGCTTTAAACTTCTGCTTTAAATGAGATGAGTTAATTACCCTCTCTGGTTGTTTGTGTATATGTGAGAGAGGGGGTTGAACATTAATGATAACGATAATAAATCCACACTCAGTGAAAACACTAATTTTCTATGCAAATTTACTCTTTATGCTTTTAACAGTTAGAGGGTTAAAGTAAGCCATCAAACCACCTGAGGCTATCCAGATGACTGTTAGCTTCCTTTTTCCATCCCAATGTATTCTCAATGGAATTAAACCCACACAGGTGAGATATCACAGAAAACTAACTTCAGTATACTGTGTGGTGGGCATTAGCACAGCTCTTCCCACACATCCACCCGCCACGAGCGCAAGACCTCATGCTTTAGGAGCTATAATTTTAATCGCTAGCCCTATGTATGAAATCAGCAGGTGACAGAGAGGAGAACGAGACAAGCTCGTCGCTGGTGGTACAGGAGACTCTCAGGCACAGCAGGGTCGGCACAGCTCCGTGTGTTAATCTCTCCTGGGCTACAATTTATGGCCATTATGGCAGTCTATTTTCAGCCCCTGTGATGGATTCTGCTCAATTATTGGCCATTATGGGGACGAGATGGCTTCGCAAGTGTGTTGCAGATTGCTGGGCACCACTGCGACATTCAAGTAAAATCCACTTGGCACACAGAGCAAGTCCTTACAGACTATGAGAGCGAGTGCAAAGCATCCAGACTTATTATTATATGTGGTATAAGTGGATGAGGTGTGTTGATGGGCAGCAAGTAACATGTGACCAAAGAGACAAACAGTAAAAGCATCACTTGCAGCGTTATTGATCCACAAGCCAATACCAAAATTATGTCACGGTAGTTTGTGTGCAACATGAATGCAGAGATGTTCCTCCGGCGCAGGTCGGCCCCAGAATTTATCCTCTGCAGTCTGAGCTCGGCCAGGCTAACTGACAACGAACATTTTCAACAAGCCATACACAGAGCCAGCCAAGACCTGTAGTACTGTGGGAGGACCCTTCAGACAGGTTAATCAAACCGCCTGATCGATTACTCTCAGCCGCCAGGAGATTTATGCGAAATCTTTTGTGAGGTCCAAAGCATGAGGTAATGTAGCACTTAGCAAATGAAATAAAAAGACGCAAAAGCACACAGTGATTTGTATTTCATTTTCAGTGGACATGTTCAAACTATTTCGCCTTCCGTCTTTACAGACAAAGACTGTTTTCTTTTTCTTTCAAGTTTACTTAGTCAGCAATGACACAAAAATAACACAATAGCAATAACCTTTTGATTAGCCCTTATCTCAGTTGGTTGATGACATATGTTGTATTATATAAGATAGAAAGGTTCTATTAAAAGGAAGCACAGGAAATACAGTGGTGGACAAAACTAATACAATACTAGTATTTTTACCAGTTACCAAGTCAGTTATTTCTCTTTTGCTGAAGTGTGTCAGTAAGAAAAATCAGTTTACATTTCCAAACATTCATTTTGCCATTAATTGTAATAATCCAGTGAGATTTTTGTTCGCACAACGAGTCTGACAACAGCCAGTGCTCCACACAGAGATCTGATCTCATCATCCTCCAGTCTGTCTGGAATGACATGAAGAAACAGAACAAACTGAGACAGACTAAATCCAGAAGAACTGTGGCAACATCTTCAAGGTGCTTTAAGTAACCTTCCTACAAAGCTACCTGAAAAACTATGCGCAAATGCACCTAGGGTAAAAGCTGCTTTAAACACAAATGTTGATTTAATTTAGTTAATAGAAGTTTATTGATAAAGAAAATCTATTTATGACATTATTTTTGACGGCATCCTCATTTTGCAGTATTTTTACACGTGCCACGTTGCCACAGTTCTTCTGGATTTAGTCTCAGTTTGTTCTGTTTCTTCATGTCATTCCAGACAGACTGGATGATGATGATGAGATCAGATCTCTGTGTGGAGCACTGGCTATTGTCAGACTCCTTGTGCAAACAAAAATCTCACTGGATTATTACAATTAATGGCAAAAAGAATGTTTGGAAAAGTAACTAATTACGTTACTAGTTACTTTTTATAGAAAGTAATGCGTTACATTACTTTTGCGTTAAATCTGGGCAGGGCTTGCTTGTTTGTTTTTAATATAAAAAGTTCTATTTTTGTCAAATGTAAAAGTCTTTTTTACACCAAAAGCCTCAGGCTTAGAGAAAAGTAAATTCACGTCTGTACAGTAGACCGCAGAAGAAAAAATGTCAACTCTTCAGCAATAAAAAAAGGAAAACAAATGTTAGATTATCTTGAGCAATTGTTGCTTCTTAGTATGGATGAATTGGATCATCGAAGGTCTGTAGCAAAGACATCAGTCAATAAAATGGGCTCAAATGCATATTTAATATTTAACATATTTAATTATTGCAGGTTTGCATTGAATTTCACTGTTTTTATTTATTTTGAGGAATACTGTATCTGTTTTTTTAGTGAGTGAGATGAATTAATGCATGTTCACATTTATTCTAGAACTAAAGTAACATCTTACTCACAATAATTTCTCTCATCATGGGGAAAGAAGAGCTTAAATGGGGGGGGGGAAAGTAACTGTCGTTACTTAATTGAAAAAGTAACTCACATATTTTCTTGTCAATTAAAAAGTAATGCGTTACTTTAATAGTTACTTCGAAAAAGTAATATTATTACGTAACTTGCATTACTTGTAATGCGTTACCCCCAACACTGGAAATAACTGACTTAAAACCATTTTAATTTTGGCAACCACTGTAATTTGGACAATGGCTTGTCACCCCTATAATTATTAACATATGCTTCATTACAACTCATGCCCTCTCCATATAACCTAACTAACCTAAATCTTTATTAGCTTCATCAAATTTAGTACGAATTTAGTATTTGAGAATTTTTTTAGCCTGAAATATGTTTTAAAATTTGAAGTGTTCAAAAAGAAGAATAAATCATGTCAGTCCAAACTGTCAGCTATGGGCCAAGTAAAAAAATACTCCTAAAAATGAATTCATTTATTCATTCATCCATTCATTCATTCTAGCCCCTAAGTCATACAATCAGGGGCTTTTCTGAAAGCCATCAGGCTAATGGCCTAACATCACCTGACTTGACTGGAATCTGCACATTCTGTTGTTAAAAGAGAACCAATGGTTCAAAATTTTCAGGGAATTTCTCTATTATTGTTTAAAATGATCCAGTAATCCACTATTCACTGCAAACATTTAAGCAAGCTCTCCCCTTAATGATCTTTTCCGACTTTCATGTGAACATGTTGTTGTTCAGATTGTGCCTGACCCTTCTCTTTGAGCAGAGATAAATCGATGGATTACTTCTCGCTTTTAAGCTGTCTGTGCCTTGCAAAGTTTGCACAGAAGTTCAGCAAAGGTTTCCTATTCAAAACATCACGCAAACAGACCCCACAGCCCTTGTTTCTTAGGTCATCGACATGTTGCATGGCAAGGTGAGTGCCCTCTTTTTTTCAGAACAGGTAAAAAGGTTCACAGAGAAGAAAGTTAAATAGAAAGCTCTTTAAACTGGTATTTATAGAGACGAAAAAACAAACAAGAGTCCCTGTTGAAAATGAAAGCACGTACTAAGATCCATTTCGATGACAGTTGGAAGAAAGCAGCTTTTATGGGGAGACTTGACTGTACTCCTTTTTGAAAACTGTGATTATTTACTTAAAAACACAAATGATGGGCCTCAAGTCATGGGGATTGAGGAAGACAGGTTTTGATTGAACACTCAGAGGATAAATTCCTCACAAATAAATTGCTCCACACCTTTGTCTGTGGCATTAAAGGCCATAGGCTGTGCTTTTCTTGCGCTAATCTCAAGAATGCATCAGTCTATAGAAAAAAAGCATGATGGTTTTCCTCTGTCACACTGAGAAAGAAGTCCAATGTTCTTTTTGAAGCCACTCACTTTTATTGATGTGAAGGGTGACTTAGTGGCAGGTGCTAGTTGTGTCTGCGCCAGAATATATGCAATTTACTGGACATTCAGAATTATAAATTATGATCACTGGTGAAATGTCTTGTATGTGTGTGTTTTTCTCTGTAGTTTTTTAACATCTTAGAATGACCTCTTTGAGACACCTGAGCTCATGGTTCAGGCATGAACAAAGAAGCTTTGAGGAATTCAGCATTTGATGAAAGCTTGACATTGAGATCCTCCAGCTCATTGTAAACGGTACATGTATTTTAACCACTAATTAACCTTATTCATGTAAAGCTAATATTTAAGGCTGTAACAGAGTATTTGTGTTTCTGAAAAAAAAAGCAAGTTAAGAAATGCATAGGCCTAATAAACGTGTGAGTTCTTTTTGAAAAAAATAAAAAATAAGGACAGAAAGAGTGTAACACAAATTATTCAATACTCTTAAGAATAAAGGTTCTTTACTTGCACCTATAGGTTCTTGAACCTTTAACATTCATGAAACATTTCCATTCCACAAAATATTCTTTAGAATGGAAAAATGTTCACTTTGAAAAATGCTGCTTTTAAGAACTTTTCTAAAATGATCTTGGTTGTTTTTAAATGTATTTAGCCAAACAAATATTCATGACTGCATATTAAAACAACCGTTTCAGACATCAGTCTTAAGTAGCACAGGTATATTTGTAGCAATAGCCAAAAATGCATTGTACTGGTCAAAATTATAACATGCATAAAACATTAGGATATAAAGTATAGATCATGTTAAAATAACGTAAATATATATAAACTTAAAGGAACTGTATGTAAGAAATTTATGTCAGTTAATCATAAAATGGCCCTGACATGTCACTAGACATTAAGAAATCATGTTCATTTCAAATACTTATATCACTGACAACAGTGGTCCAGCCAGGATATTGTCATTTAAAAGTGACAGTTGCAGCCCAGGACTGATGTTATTGTTGTCATTTTGTGTTTTGGTCTGAGGCTCCACCCTCCAGCTATCTACCAATCACGAAGTCAGTAGAGTTTCGTCATCCGGGTTGCCAGCTCTGCTCTAATTACAGCTGCAGCTATGAACGTGTTGGATAAAACATGTATAATGTTACGAAACCTAAAAGCCTCATTATGAATCCGAAATACGTCGTGACAAAGTCCGAAATAAAACAAGGATTTGTATAGGAGATGCCTTTGAAAGATGGAGACGGCTGAAAACAGAGAAGAATTTGAAGACAGACGCCATCGTTGCTAATTTTCTCCTGGACAGGTAAGATTCATCTATGTTTGGCTAACTTTGCTTCCGTACACAGTGGATTTTCCACAGTCGGCCGTGCTAAATGTGTTCATAAAAATCTTTATATCGCACCACTAGCAGGGTATGAAAACAATCTATGTTCCGACTGAAATGTGGTATTACACCGTGTCTACACCGGATGCGACAGTTGTCCCGCCGCAACAGCTAAAGTCTGTCTACACTGGACGCGACAAAGCGACCGTTGCAAATCATTTAAACTTTGTGTGAGCATGTTATAAATAGAACGCGGCAGCAGATTACTGTCGGGGATCTGCTGTGTTGCGCTGCATCCAGTGTAGACAGCATAATAGGTTCTATTGTATTTTGTCGCGCCGCGCCGCTCACGTCCATCTTTACATAATATTTGGCTAATCGCCATTAGTAAATTTTTGCTATACATAATTACTTCGCAAAACATCTCTCGTGAAGCAACAGAAGAAAAAAAATACTTTGTAGGACTGGTCACTTGCCATTGGAAGCTCCTTGTAGCAGCCTAGGTTCCTGCTGGATCCTGCAGCTTAGCTGGCAACCTCGAGTCAGGGGGGGGAGAGGGAGGGGATACACCGTTTTACAGTATTTTGAAAGTGATTGCAGTACCAGTTTTGGCCACAATCCTACATACGGTCCCTTTAATGTTTGATTAGTAATATACATTGCTAAGAACTTCATTTGGACAACTTTAAAAGCGATTTTCTCAATATTTAGATTTTTTTTGCAGCCTCAGATTCCATGTTTTCAAATATCTGACCAAATATGGTCCTATCCTAACAACATCAATTGAAAGCTTATTTATTTAAAAAGAGTACTCTTATGACTGGTTTTGTGCTCCAGGGTCACATTTTTGAATTGAAATTTCAGAAGTATTTCCACTCGTGGGAACGTCACACTGCATTGAATGGAACTTCGTTGCATAGCGACCAAGTAAACATTGTTTCTGTGGACAGCAATGCCGCGGGTGAGGTGCTTTTCTTTTCTTCACTTTTTTGAGGATCATCTCTGCGTTGTTAAGCTAGTTTGAGAGGGTGACTTGTAAGGTTATCAAAATGCGTCCTTGCTTATTTTGCGCCTCATAATTGAAGAGAATGTTTGTCATGTTTTTTCCCCCGCTAATCTCCGTGCTCTTGCTAGTTGTTACGGTTACTGTTCTGATTCCGCCACGGTCAGGTGTAGGTTACCATGGTAAACAATTGTCCGCCGTATCAGTGACACATTCCCGTAAGATATCTATTCTCGTAAGCTATTTGTAAACTAATCTCTGTTTTCATATCTCTGTGAAACACATGTGTAAGATAAATTGATGCTGTAAAGTAAACTGCATAATAGTTACTTAAAATGCTACAATCGTGACACTTTTATGAGGCTGGTGACTAAAAATCTTTTCTGCTTTACGAATTTAGTCCTGCTCATTTAATCCTGTAATCATTATCATCATCATCATAACAATATAATCTACCATTGTTATGGTACTCATAAATCACTGGCGTATGACGCAACGTTCAATTTAACAACATGCAATCTTCTCATAAAAAGGAACTTGCTGTAAGACACACAGCCTCAAATTCCCAGACTCTCCATATCAATATGACAGACTTAAGCGCAGCTCTTGAACACACAGTTAAAAAGAACCCAGGGTATTAAGACTTCTATGGCTTAATATAACATAAATGATGTCTCTTATTGAAATATGTAGTAGAAAACCCAAGAAAGACTTACGTTATTTAAAAAATCCACATCGTTTTATACATATTTTAAACTGTGTGTGTGGGGGGGGGGGGGGGGGGGCTCATTATTTTTGATGATGTCAAATGGTTGCACTAGGTGAGCTTGGTGCTACCTGTTGCTATTTTTACTGCAGCACAACTCAGAAAATAAAATACTGATAGAATGCCACATTGTGCAGCTTTTGGTTGTAATTTTCAGTCAAAGGGCAGCAAGAGAAGCAAAGTCTTCACTGCCTAAGAAGAGGAGAAAATAATAGGAAGATGCCTGTGGATAAATAAAACTTAGTAAAGACCTGCGTCTTAGCCACAGCTACTGAAAGAGCTTACAACGGCAGAGACAAGAAATGCTAGATGCCATCCTGGCAAGATGTAAACATGCAGACGCTTGTCTTGATGCCACTGAAGGAGTTTCTCAGCATTGATTTGAAAGGAAAGGAAAGGACCTGACGTGTGGCCAAGGATGGTGACCCATACTCAGAATTAGTGCTCTGCATTTAACCCATCCAAGTACACACACCCGGAGCAGTGGGTAGCCAATTCTGTGGTGCCCTGGGAGTAGTTGGGGGTTCGGTGCCTTGCTCAAGGGTCTCACCTCAGTTGTGGTATTAAGGGAGAGAGTGCTGGTTATTCACTCCCCCAACCGACAATCCCTGCTGGACCTGAGACTCGAAGCCGCAACCTTCAGGTTACAAGTCCAACTCTCTAACTATTAGGCCACGGCTGCCCCCACTCAGTATTCAGAAGCACTTAGGTTCCTTGTGTGGAAAAAACAATGGAATGACATTTGCTTTAAGCCTACACTTATATCCATCATCACCTGTAAGCTCTTTCAGTAGCTGTGGTCATCGCTTAGGTATATTTCAAGTTGTGTTGTGGTAAAAATAGCAGTATCTCACTGAGTGCAACCATTTGACATCATTGAAGTAATGGTACCCCTCATAGTTCAAAATATGTATAAAACAATGTGGATTAAGTTTAAAGATTGTTTAAACTGGGTTGAAAGCATTGGATTAAAATAGTTTCAGAATTTGGAAATGCTTCATGGCCACTCGTCTATGGTTAAACCAAAAATAAAAGCCAGCGAGGTCTATAATATCAGTAGCATTACCATTCATCCCAGTGGCTGATGGTCGACTGTCGCAGGACCCCATGTAGTATGCTGCCATCTTTGCTTATGATCGTTCAGTTTCGAGAATAATTGAGAAAACGTCTAATGCAGGACAGATAATAAATATAAAGTCCATTTCACACCTTTAACAACCCTTGAAAAATAATCAGTCACTGGTAAAAAAATAAAATAAAAAATAGTGAATTATTCAGTAGATTCCTTGACGAAAAGCAGTTTAGTCAGAATACAGTTTCACTGGGATGGCCATTAATATGGCAACATGCTTCTTGCCCAGTAGTCTAAACTGGTTTACAGTGTATTAACTGAGTTTGACAGCTCCATGTTCCGTAGGGATTCGGCTGTAAAGCAGAGCGCGGGAGGCTGACTCTAGCAGCTGTAGCACTACAGGACCATATCACAAGAAGCATTCCTGTTCGAAACATTCCCTGCAACCTCCCTGTATCAGACACTTCCTGTGGGGCTGCACGTGTTAGTAGGAGGCAAAAAAATCACAACACAAGGCAGAGCATTATATATCCTGAGCAGGCACAAGGACAAGAGGAGAGAGAGTATGTGCTGGATCGTGCCCCTCCACCTCTGACTCTTGGTAAGCTGTGAACATGGTGCTTCATGCTTAGGTTTTGCTGAAAGCTCACATTGGCTAATGTTCAGTTGTTGATGATGATGCAGCCCAAAGGATGGGACTGGTGGCAGCTCCCTCAAGACGACTAACAGCAGAGGAGTGGGCGGAAGTCAAAACCAGGTCCATCCAGGAGGGTGACTCAACCCAGCCCTGTGCGATATGCAGGGAGGAGTTTCGTCTGCAACCACAGGTAATAACTGCTTTGAGAGGCATTGTGTCCCATTCACGTGCCCTCTCATTTTTGAGACAAATGAATTTTGAATGCAACTTGATTAAATAATATTTGTACATTTGACAGTTAAGTGCAATGATTATTGTTGGTGCAAAATGAACATTGTCCCCAAGTTGTCACCTTTTGGTGAATTCCGCCATTTAGAAGCCAAAATATGCCATTTAGCCTATGTGATTTATGGGGCAATCCCAAAATTTTACAAACTATTATTATGTCAGCACAATATAACCAACGAGTTTAAGCATTTGATGAGATTTTATATGGACTACAGAAAACAACCTTTTCACAAAATGTGCTTCCAAAAGCAAAGATAAGGTGCAGTTTCTGTAAGCTACAGAATACATGGAAGAGTGAATCCACTTATAGCACCAGAATTCTTAATATTTTGGAACTCACTCATTAACTTACTTGTTCCAAACCTGTATGCAAGTCAGTCATACAGGATTGGAATGACATAAAGATGACAAAATGATGACAGAATTTTTATTTCTGGGTGAACTATCCCTTAAGTGGCCTGTGTCCGCCACTGAATAATAATAATAAAAAAAAGATAATTGTGACTTTTTATCTCACGATTTTAACTTTTTTTTTTCCTCAGAATTGCATGATATAAGCTTGCATTTGTAAGAAATAAAGTCAATTGTGTGAGATTTTTTTTCTCAGAATTTCGAAATATAAACTTACAGTTTTGGGTTACAAAGTTAGAATAGCAAGATATAAAGTCAGAATTGCAGGATATAAACTCGCAATTGCAAGAAACATAAACTTGAAATTCTAAGAAAGAAAGTCAGAATTCTACATTTAAATCTTGCAATTCTGACTATTTCTCAGAATTGAGAAATGGAATTGTGAGAAAAAAGTCAGAATTGTAAGATGTAAACTCGCAATTGTGAGGAAAAAGTCAGAATTGCGATTTTATATCATGCAATTTTGAGACAAAAGTCAGAATTGTGAGATGTACTCACAATTGTGAGAAAAAAGTCAGAGTTGCAAGTTTATTCAATGCAATTTTAAGACAATTTTATATCACGTAATTGTGAGAAAAAAAGTCAGAATATCAAGTTTATATCATGCAGTTCTGAAAAAAAATCTGAATTGTGAGATGTAAACAATTGTGAGAAAAAAGTCAGAATTGCAAGTTTTCTAAATTAAAATCTAAAAATCTAAATTGTGAGATGTAAACCCAAAATTATGAAAAAAATTTTAGAATTGCAAGTTTATTGCAGTTCTGAGACAAAAATCTGAATTGTGAGATATAAACCCAAAATTGTGAGAAAAAAAGTCAGAATTGCAAGTTTATATTCACAGTTCTGAGACAAAAATCTGAATTGTGAGATGTAAACCCACAATTGTGAGAAAAAAAAGTCAGAATTGCAAGTTTATATCATGCAGTTCTGAGACAAAAATCTGAATTGTGAGATGTAAACCCACAATTGTGAGAAAAAAAAGTCAGAATTGCAAGTTTATATCATGCAGTTCTGAGACACAAATCAGAATTGTGAGATGTAAACCCACAATAATGAGAAAAAAAGTCAGAATTACAAGTTTATATCACGCAATTCTGTGAAATTGTTTTTTTTTTAATTCAGTGGCTGAAACGGGCTTCCATACTTAAAGAACAGGAAGGCCCTTTTGTAGGTATGAAGTATGAAGATGATTATGGAAATGTTCTAAAAGAGAAATATTATATTTCTCTGTTGTATGCAGAAATGTAATGTGTTACAAAAGCAGGAAAGAAATAAGCACTTATGATTGTTCTTGAGAGAACTGAACTTTCTCTGTATCTCCTTACTTACTCAACAGATGGCCCTGCTTTTTCCCATATACACATGTACACAAACACACTTTTTTGTGTCCTGTAACTCTTCAAATTTACCATAATGTCTTGTAACTCAACTGTATCATGAATGATGTAGCTAGGTCAGTGTGAAAGGTCAACCAGCCATTTTTACAGCTTCTCAATTCCCTTTTCAGATGCCAATCTCCTCAAGAATGCTGGGAAAAAAGACCAGCTGTTCAGAGCAGCAAACACAACAAAGTTGCCTTAGTCACATGATGCAAATATTAGCCTGAGTGTTTGTCTATGTGTTAATTAGATCAGCTCAGCGGTTAATAATAGCTTTCACATTATTTCAGTAAAGCTAATAAGTATTGTAATTAAGAAGCAATGATTAATATTTTGTATTAACAAATATTATATCATATATTATTATTTTTTTTATATATGTGTTAGTTTGAGGTATGATTCTCAATACAGTTATCATTAGCATAAACTCGTATTTTTAGGGATGAAGATTAATACAATGAAAGATTACAAAAAAATGTGCATTAACAAAGGAATATTAAAAGTGAAAGTGCAAAATAATTTGAGAAATATTAATGTAATATAAATATAAAAAACACAGTTTGGAACTATTGCATTTGTTAACAAGTTAGCTAGCTGCTTCACCTGCTCTTGTGTTTGTTGATGTGGTGTGAGAAGTTTGTGCATGAATACAGTCTAATGGAGAATGAATGCATGTAGATTATCAGACAAGCTGGTAGCGGCTAGACTGAACTCTATAGGCCGTAAACAGACAGTTTGTATACATGTACTCTCAGCAGCTGTTTCTAGGCACTAATCGAGATCTTTTTGTACAAAAACTCACAGTTCACCTTAAACAGTTCATTATCATGCTATATTTTTTGAGCAATATGCTGAAACTCACATATGCTACATTTGATCTTTCTATTTTTATAGAATCGCTAATTAAAATAGTCAAGAATTATTATTGATATTTTTGATGATGTTTTTGTGGTCTTTGTTTAGGTTCTACTCTCCTGTTCTCATGTATTTCACAAAGTAAGTCATTACAGATCCTTCCAATGTCATTAACTGGCATGGAGATTTTAATAACACCTTATGAAAATAACTCTTAAGTTTGTGATTTAGTCCCTTTGTGCCTCTAATTTCAGGTGTGTCTGAAGTCTTTTGAGAAGTTCTCAGGCAGGAAGAGCTGTCCGATGTGCAGGACGGAACAGTATGAGACAAGGGTGATCTACGATGGTGCTCGTCTCTATCGGGAAAAGTGTGCTGTCAGGTAAAGATGTGAAGTTCACGCAGATGCACAATCTACATCCATCTAAGCTGCTCCCAATTCTCTTAAACAATCTCGTCACAGTTTTCTTGTGTATGTTTTTCTATTCAAATCTCAGAATACAGGCTTTCTGGCGTGGCTACCTTGTTCGCAAATGGTACAGCAACATAAAGAAGTACGTGCCGCCAAAAGACCAACAATTAAGACGAAGATTCTTTGAAAAAAAGGTAACATTAATTGAGACATTATAACAGTTGTAGTCTATTAAGATAGCATTTTAGTTCATTAATTAGATCATTGTATCTTGATATATTTAGAATACACATAATATTTTGAACTTTTCTGCCAGAAATATGGTTTGTCTGGCAATTCTGCAATTTGGTATTAATTATTCTACAAGATGAAGAGGTAGTTTGAGTCCCAAATAAAAAGAAGTAATTTTGTACAAGATTTGTGAGTTAAAAATAAAGGCTTGAAAAAAGTTATTTTCCATAGTGGTTTTCATGCACTCTTTGACCCTTCAGAGTGCAGGATACTGATAGCAGGTGAAAGTGGTTCAGAGACCTCAGAGACCTCTCTGACACAGACGTCTGTCCCCGCAGCCCCCTCATTATCCCACACAGAAGTCCCCATGCATTAGCCCAGGGAAAGCAAAGGTTGCCATCTAGTGAGGCAGCAACTGTCAAGTCTTGGTTATGGTTCTGGAACTGACAGCAGTATTCAGACTCCAAGCCATATTCTGAAACTGCTTTGAAAAGCTGAGCGTTTTTATTTAAAAGCATACAGATTTATGACCCCTGTGACAGCATTGTATACTTTTGAGCGTTGCCAAATCTGTATTAAAATTGAATCTTTTTTTCATTTGTCTGCTACAAGGCAAGTTAGTTTATAGTGGCAGAAATGGCAGTAAAAAGGGGAAATTATCTCCTTTTACATCAAATGTATTGATTAGCATTTTAACACCTTATCAAAAGCTTTTAAATAGCTACTTTATTTTTAAAGCATTCTATAAAGGTTTCATTTTTAATCTTATGTCATAGTAATTACAGTATTTGTACTTGTTTTCATCTGTAGTACTTTTTTTTGTTAAACACTGAGCTGCATTGTATGAAAGGTGCTATACAAGTTAAGTTTATTATTATTATTAATATTATTATTGAACAGGGTCAGAAATTAATGACGGTTTTTAGCAAAAATGCCACAAAAATGAACAAAAGTGCCCCATTAATTCAAGACAAGGGGGCAAAAAATGCCCCTGCTCAATTAAACAATGGATTACAGCTGTTGCCATTAAAATGAAATGGGAAAATAAATGAAAAGTGTCAATTCGCGGAATTACATTCGGATTCACTCACACTGCATCAGATTGCTTTTACGCGCTGTTTTGTGCTGCGCTGAGCCTTATAACCAATGAAACGTGTTTCTGTTGATCTTAGGAATAAATCGGCCAATCATAAACGCTTAGATTAGTCAGCATTGAAACCGCTGGAGCTGTTGTTGAGTGTGCACGCTCACAAATTCCCTCATCATAAACAACACAGTACAGATATTATGTAAATAAAAGATTCATTTCGGAGCTTCAGTGATTATAACAGGAGTTTTTGCATAACTTGCGCTAGACTAGACTAACGTCATGGACCAACATGTTTGTCTCTGAAGCCAGAATGTGACATGTACAAAATGAAACAAAAATGATTTATATTGTTTTCTATATCAATATTAATAATCATTAGGCTATTACAATATAAAGAGCATGGTTTTTGTCATAATATTGCAGCCCTATGAGCTCCTGTTTTAACATGTATAATTTAGATACAGTTTTAAACTGTCTATTGTTATTGTTTACAGTTTAAAGAGTTTATTTTAATAAAGTAATTGGTTAAATGTAAGTATTTGACATTGAAGACAACATACTATGGTGATTATAATAATAAGGTGATTATAAAAAATACCCATAGAAATCAGTTCCAGAGGGCAATGGAAAAGTTCATTTCTGACCCTGTTATTAAAGCAACTTACAGTTCATAGGCGGAGTGTATGTAAGGCTGGGGTAGGCTTAGTCAACGTCTGTTGCTAACAAAGGGAAAATGAATAGAAAGTGTTGATTGTGGCATTAAATTAAGATCTGCTCATGTTGCATCGTAATTCTTTTAGGCGTTTTTCAGTGTTGCGCATTATAACCAATCACACACAATTCTGTTAAGCTTAGGAGTGCAATGGCCAATCAGAGGTGTCCAGATGAGTCATCGCTGAAACTCATCAATTTTGTTAAGTGCGCAACTCTTGAATTCTCTCATCTTAAACAACAAAATGCAGATTTACCAGCAATGTAAGTAAGATATTCATTTGACAGTGTAGACAGCTTCAGATATTATAATAATAATTTAGTTTTTTGAGAGTGCTTTAACTTGCAACAGATCAAAGTCAGTAATAATATCACTTTCTGTATATATTTTATTCGCTGTTTGAATAACCGTGGAAATGAAACATTATAATTAGCAGTTTCTAATGTTTTTATTAAATTGTAATCACGTTAAATACAAATTCAGTCTCATTAAAAATATTTTATTAACTTAGCCATGTCTAGTTCCTTCCTAAAAAGACGAGTTTATGATGTTTGTAGTTAATAGATTTAGTTGCTTTTAGCCTTGACTTACCATCCGTCTATGTTACAGTGTTTTCAAGATATACACTGGCGCTCAAAAGTTTGGGATCACTAAGATATTTAATGCAATTTAAAGGAGACTTTTCTCCTCATCAAGGCTGCGTTTTTTTTTATTACAAATGCTGAAAAAAAAAAGTAATATTGTGAAATGTTAATGCAATTTAAAATAGTGCTTTTCTATTTTAATATACTTTAAAATGTAATTTATTCCTGTGCAAAATTATTTTCAGCATTAATACTTTATTATTCAGTGTCACATGATCCTTTAGAAATCATTCTAATATGCTGATTTTGAAACCTGTGATACTTTTTTCAGGATTCTTTGATAAATAAAATGTTAAAAAGAATAGCATTTATGTAAAATACAAAACTTTTTAACAATAAACACCTTGTTCAAAGTTTGGGGTCAGTAAATGTTTTTCTTTCTTTCTCTCTTTGAAAGAAATTAATACTTTTATTTAGCAAGGATGTGTTAAATTGATCAAAAGTGATAGCAAAGACTTATATTGTTAGAAAAGATTTCTATTTTGATAATAAATGCTGTTCTTTTTAACTTTTTATCCATCAAAGAATCCTAAAAAATGGATCACAGGTTCCAAAAAAATATTAAGCAGCAAAACTGTTTCCAACATTGATAATAAAAGTAATAAATCAGTATTTTAGAATGATTTTTAAAGAATCATGTGACACTGAGGACTGGACTAATGGCTGATGAAAATTCAGCTTTGCATCACAGAAATAAATGATATTTTAAAGTGTATTAAAATAAAAAACTGTTATTTTGAATTGCAATAATATTTATCTGTATTTTTGATCAATTAAATGGAGCTTTGATGAGCATAAGAGACTTTTCACTCCCAAACTTTTGAGCGGCAGTGTACATTTGATCATTTTTCTCTGGGGCTTAGATAAATGATTTTTGGTATTGCTAGTGCCATGATGTAACATTGGCGTGATGTTACGTGGATTATTTGGCATGTAACATGTGCATGAGTTAATAGTTTATTTCTGGTTCTTGCATGTGTTTCTCTGGACCTTTGGCACACCAGGAAGCAGTTAACCAGCTAAACAACATGGAACAAAGAGAGAAAGAATGTAGTATGCTTATCACTTTGAGTCTCAGATAGGTTTTCAATCAACCAGTCGCTCTTTTTTTTTTTCTCAGGTACCTCACTGAGTCAACATATTAGAAAGTTAAATCTGTGACATTAAGATTGATTGTACCTGCCCTCTCTTTTCCCTGAATGTGAGGAGGCAGAGTTCACAGTGCCAAGTGTTGTTTGTCCTTCTTTAGGAAGGTCTGCGTTTGAACTCTGTGGAACGTTTAACGTCTGTTTAATTACTGATCAAATACAGCTATAAAGAAAGCACTGATGTCATTCGCTGCAGGATGTGTGTGTGCGTACTTGTGCATGCTTAATCTTGCAGGTCAATTTCTGGGATCGTCCAGAAAGTTTCCTTTATACGTCCATTCACATCGCTATTGATCTGGCTGTTAACAGCTTTTCATTGTCAGCGCAAGACTCAGAATTGATCTATGTTATGACGGAACATCTTGTCATGTCTGACCGAACCCCATTTTCGTGTCATTTCTTTCCTTAAT
The DNA here is from genome assembly GCF_049309525.1 of Garra rufa. Taxonomy (NCBI): domain Eukaryota; kingdom Metazoa; phylum Chordata; class Actinopteri; order Cypriniformes; family Cyprinidae; genus Garra; species Garra rufa. The sequence goes on from NC_133363.1 coordinate 29,952,595, forward strand.
CAGTTTCAGGAGATGAACGACAGCTTGGTGCAGTCGTGCAGTACAGACGTGGAAGCCTTCCTGAGCGATATCGATCGCTCCGTGGCCACGAGCCACGACATCCTGCGCCGCTTCGCCAACAAGTACGCGAGCGCGTCTGAAATGGAGGATAAGGACTGGCTGGAAGCTCAAGAGAAGGTTTGCACTAATGCCGCTGCTCCTTCACCTACACATGCAGACGGAGACTGAAATACCAGAGTACTTTTATAAAAGAGCAGCTCATCAATGCCTCTAATCCCTCTCTGCAGTCGCTCCTCGGTCCTGCCCTTCGCCCGACGTGCCGCCACCTGTCCCAGAGCGCTCGAGCCGCGCTGGCGGCACAGATGTTTCAATTCAACAGTATCAAACCCTCCATGAGATGGTTGTTTACCTTGCTAATGAATGAGTGGAAATAATCCACCGTGTTTACTAAAAAACACAAGCTGCGCGGATAATGCACGCCTAGCCTTTCATTACATGCGAGCTGAAGAAAAGATTTGGCATTTCAGTGGGCCTCATTGTTATTGTGTTGAGGCAGCCAATGGCAGCCATCCACTAAAAAAGGAAACGCTCATTTTTTATCTTCTGGATGAGAGGTCGGGCAGATAACTTGAGACTCTCAAACCTAGAGTTAGCAGAGTTCAAGTCAGAACCAACCCGTTCCCACCCAGACAAACAGAACGAACAATTATGAAATGTTCTCGTGCGAAGCGATTGGCCTTTGCTGAATAAAGGAAGCTTGACAGTCAGTTAATGATTATGGCTGCACACCTACCTTCTGTTAGACTCAACTGAACTACAACTGCGATACGAGCTGCACACGGCCCTCATAAATCTGCTAATCATTTTGCCCTGATAATGTAGCAGGAAAACACGCTCAAGGAGCACGAGGTGTGCGTCTGTTCATGGGCATGTTTTTCATTTCACAGGATCAGCATTTCAGAGGCCTAGAAAGCATGTGCTTGTTAATAAAATGAACACAAGGAAATAACAGAATAATTTAGTTTGATGATTAAATACAAACTAACATTACACTACCGCTCAAAAGTTTGAATTGATGGATTTTTTTTTTTACTGTTATAAGCAGTCTCACAAAGGCTTTTTTAATGTCATTTATTCCTGTGATGGCAAAGCTAAATTTTCAAAAGTCGTTACTGATTATATGCTGACATTTATTATTATTCTCATTCTCAATGTTGATGTGTCTGTGTGTTCTTAATATGTTTGTGGAAATTCAGAAATTTGTAAGATTTTTATTTTTATTTTTTGAGGAAAAAATAATACTTTAATTCAAGGGTAGCAAGGATAAATTAATAAAAAGTGATTTTTGCTTTTAGAACAAGAGAAAATAATACATACAGAGGAAATAGAGGGAAACTGTAAAAATAAATATAAATAAATATAAATAAATATAACGTCTGACAGTGAACAAACAAACAAAGCCAAAACAAAACCACAAACAATGACATTAAATGTACATGCAATTATGTGGTGTTGGTGTAAGATTGTGTTATAATATTGAAAATAATTCAAATAATCACAATTTAATTAAGCAAATAAATTCACTACCAGTCAAAGGTTTTTGAACAGTAAGATTTTTATAATTTTTTTAAAGAAGTCTCTTATGCTCACCCATCCTGCAATTTATTTGCTCCAAAGTATATCAAAAACGGCAATTTTGAAATATTTTTACTATTTTAAATAACTGTTTTCTATTTTAATATATTTTAAAATGCAATTTATTCCTGTGATTTTAAAGCTGATTTTTAGCATCATTACTCCAGTCACATTCTTGAGAAATCATTCTGATATTCTGATTTGCTGCTCAAAAAACATTTATTATTATTATTATTATTATGTTGAAAACAGCTGAGCATCTTTGATGAAAGGTTCAGAAGAACAGCCTTTGCCTGAAATAGAAATCTTTTGTAACATTATAAAGCATTAATTTAAAGCATCCTTGCTAAATAAAAGTATTAACTTCTATAATATATTAACTTCTAAAATGTATATTAAAATTAGATAGATAAATTCAGATCTTTCTATTCATTAAACAATTACTCAACTGTTTTAAATATTGATAATTATAATAAAAATAATAAAAATGTTTGTTTCTTGAACAGCAAATCAGCATTTTAGAATGATTTCTGAAGGATCACGTGAATAATGTGAGTAATGATGCTGAAAATTTTAGCTTTGATCACAGGAATAAATTACATTTTAAAATATATTCAAAATGAAAACATTTTTTTTTAAAATAGTAAAATATGTAAAAATGTTACTGTTTTTGCTGTACGTTGGATCAAATAAATGCATCCTTGGTGAGCTGAAGAAACTTCTTTAAAAAACATTAAAAATCTTACTGTTAAAACTTCTGACTAGTAGTGTAGATCATAAAGGAGAAAGGAAGAATATAAAAAAGTGACGGTAAAGACATTCACAATGATACAAATGCTGTTCTTTGGAACTTTGTAATTATCAATGAATCCTGGAAAAAAATTACCATGATTTCCATTAAAATATTAAGCTAAAAACATTTTAACATTGATAATAATATTTGAGTACCAATGTTAACTGACAGTTACAGTTAACCAGAGGAAATCAATCACCACTTAGCTCAAACAACAGAATTAATCAAAGTAATAATCCTTTTTAATTTTCAGTTAGTGATCATGAATGATCAACAGAAGCAGAGCAGTGATTTGATTGAGCTGCACTCCTGATTGCTGGTGTCAGTGTGGTGTCTCACCAGCATTAATCATTGTGCATTTTGAATAATTATAGTCTCTTAAAAGTCAAGAATTGTCCCTGAAAGCACATTTTATGAGAAGTGCACAATTAATGTTTAATCGTAATAGGCCACGGGCAAAATTTGCAAATGGATACCATATGATTTATATTATGTAGTTGACATTTTAGCACCTCATTGAAAGCAACTGGATGGCCACAGATGCATTTTAAAGCATTATCAGTTTAATTCTCACTAGCAGGCAATATTACTGTTTGTCCATACTCACTTACATATTTACTACTGCCAACTCCTACTGAAATTACTTCTTTTAAAGTCCCCATGAAATTAAAATGAAAGTTTTTTGGCTTTTAGTATGAATATGTTAGCCTTAAGATTATCTGTAAACTAGTGAGAAAATTCGGCTAAAATCGGTCACTTGTTCACAAAATTAGTATTTTCTGTACGGTAAATGGCACGTAGTGCACTATATAGAGAACGATTCAGATAGTGTAAATATGCTTTCCATTGGGGCGAAAGAAGTCTGGTTTTGCGTATCAGACGAATGTCTTAAAACGTTTTGGAAACATTTGAGTTCTACACAGAATGCTATTTTTATATGTAGATAATGCCATATGGATGAGATTGTGGCTGTCATACTCTGTCAAATGCAGCTTTACACAGCTCAGCAGCTCTGGCCCAAGCTGCAATTTAAATGAAATGCTATTGGCCGTTTAAAAAAAGGGGTGGGACTTCTGGATCTGCCCCACCCTGTGTTTCTGTTTCAGTTGAATTTATGTCAACACATAGAATAACTCTGCATGTTTCACAGCAAAAATGTGAAAACTGACAATACAAATTGTTCTTTTTTTCTTCCACCAGGCTGTCCAGCGGGGCGTTCAGGACTGCCCTATTTGCCTGAACCACTTGGGATCGTCTAAGGGTGACAAGAATGTCCTATTACTGTCCTGTTCGCATCTCTTCCACGAACCCTGTCTGCAGGCCTTTGAGCTTTTCTGCCATGAGGTGAAACCCACATGTCCTCTCTGCCGCTCGCACTATGCGAAAATGCTTGTTACAAATTAAAACTGTGTATTTATTAGATAAACTTGATGTTTTAGTTCATTTTCTTAATAAGACAAATGAAACTTCTCCTACATCACAGTGATCAAACAAAAGTCAGACAAAAACTGTCAAAAGTCACAAACTTTATTGTAAACTGAAGTGGAATACAAAGTAAACTAAACATTTTGCTTCACAAACATTGCAATTAAACTCTACAAATACGAACATTCTGAAAATACATTCACACTTGTATAAGAAGCAACAGGCAAAAATGAAAACCGAATCAAGCTGAGAATTCAAACGAGACTGACAAGACATTTAGCCTTTAAATGAACAAACAAGCTGTTTTGGTTTGTAGACGCAATGAAACGCTGTCTGTCAACGCTTTAACATAACTGATGAACTGAAAATACCACAGCATCTTTCACATAGTATGTTTTGTAAATCTCATAACAATGTTGTACAGACGATGGGAGGAGAATGAACAACAAGCAGATCAAGCAGATTATAGAATATGGAATGAATCGGCTTCTTTTTCTTTCACAGTTAATTCTAGTATATCACTGCAAATGCCTCTGTTTTGAAAACCCAACACATTAACTGACACACCAGTCCTTGTGCTGCATAAAGCAACAGCCCTCAAAAAACAATTAAATTAAAGCCAAAGAGTAGAATTTAGTATTATAGTTACTAATGAATTTCAGTATTATACAGTTAATGACATAAGATGTTCTGGCATTACAAAGTTTGTGCAGACAAAAGTGACATTAACGTTTAATACACATACACACAAACGGAAAAAAAAAAAACATTAAAAAGCTTACTTCAATGACACAATTATTGACATAACACACTTATTCCCCAGACATTTTCTTACAAAATATTCTTTGTGCAAATCAACAGGAAGAAAAAGATATTTTACATATAACTTTTATAAATCCGTGACCATAAAAACACCAAAACAATTCGTCAAACTGAATCACAGAACCCACTGAGGTGTCAATTTTTAAATTTTCACAGGCTTTGAATTCAGCATCCCTCATGTGAATCCTTAAACTAAATCCAACTAAGCCCAAACATTAATATTCCATATCAGTTGCCTGATAGTTTCTTTTGCCTTTGGCCAGTTTGAATTAAAAGATACGCCCTGTCGTTTTGGTAGCCATGTTATTGACAATCACAAGAGGGATTCACAGTGAATTAGTCAATAAAAAGGTACACACACTAACAGTCTGTCTCACTCTTTCACGTCTCACACATGCACAACTAGTCTCCTCATTACTGGACAAAAGGAGACAAAACCGAAAAAAGCCTAGAAAGCCTGTTTAAGGCATCAGAGGTGATTTTTTTTTGTTTTTTGTTTTTTACAATAAACAAATGTTGAATGACTAATTGTCTGAACTTTTCCACAAATAGCGTAGTATGAATGAGGCTCAAGAGCCGTTTCATATCTACATTCTACAAAAATAAAAAGAGGAAATATACTGTATATACATGTAAATACATCATTTACATTATTATGAGGCTTGCCGTAGTTAAAGAGACAAACAGTGAGAAGAGAGAAATGTCAGGAATGGCCGAAACTAATTTCTTCATGTTCTTGTTCATGTAGCCTGTTGGTTTTATCACCAGAATGGGAATGTTTGGAAATTATACTGAACATATTGTACATTAAGCTTCTATGACACTGTATTTCATAGCTACAAAGGAGACCCTTCAATGAGTCGTGCTGCTTTCTACACGCGTAATGACAACTGACTCCGCTCGGACTTCACATTCATTTCACTGCACAGAAAGCTTCAATAGGTGTGAATCAGACTAGTTCTGTTTTCACAGCCTTTATATACAAGATCCTACATCATGTAAGAGTTTAGCCTCGAAACAGGCTGAGCTGGCTTAAATTCCAGCACGAGTGAGTGAAAAAACATACAAATATCTATGCTCATGGACAATCTGCCATTTGCAAAAAGCAAAGCAGCTGCAAAGGTACCGACTAGATGTTCAAAGGCTGTTTATGCTGAAATAAGGCAAATATATAGATCCTTACAAGCTCTGCAGCAATAACCAAGTTCAAAGAATGTACATTTGAGGTCAAATCCCCCTTATATCCCTTTTTCAGAATCTGCAAAATGTTCATTATTTTAGCAAAATAAGAATGCTATTGTTATTGTTTATTTAGTACTGACCTGAATAAGATTTTTCACATAAAAGATGTTTACAAATGTTTTGAATTTATAAAATAAGATTCTGTTCAAAAGTTTACATCCCCTTGATTCTTAATGCTATGTTGTTACCTGAATGATCCACAGCTGTTTTTTTTTTTTTGTGATAGTTCATGAGTCCATTGTTTGTCCTGAACAGTTAAACTGCCTGCTTTTCTTCAGAAAAATCCCTCAAGTCCCACAAATTCTTTGGTTTTCCTGTATTTTTGTGTATTTGAACCCTTTCCAACAATGACTGTATGATTTTGAGATCAATCTTTTCACACTGAGGGCAACTGAGGGACTCATATGCAACTATTACAGAAGGTTCAAATGCTCACTGATGCTTCAGGAGGAAAAACAATGCATTCAGAGCCGGGGGTGAAAACTTGTGAACAGAATGGAGATACTTAAATTTTTCTTATTTTGCCTAAATATCATTTTTTTTTTCATTTAGTACTGCCCTTCAGAAGCTAAAGAAGATAGCTTCCTGATTCCCAGAAAACAACATAAGCTAAATTTACCCTGATCTTCAAATTCAAATTCAGTTTTCACCCCCGATTTGTAATGCATGTTTTTTCTTCTGAAGCATCAGTGAGTGTTTAAACCTGTAATAGTTGCACATGAGTCTCAAAATCATACAGTCATTGTTGGAAAGGGTTACACAAAAATGCTGGAAAACCAAAGAATTAGTGGGACCTGAAGGATTTTTCTGAAGAACAGTGGGCAGTTTAACTGTTCAGGACAAACACAGTTGTGGATTATTCAGGTAACAACACAGTATTAAGAATCAAGGGGGTGTAAACTTTTGAACAGGGTCATTTTATAAATTCAACTATTATTTTCTCTTGTAGATGTAAACTAGATGTAAACGTCTTTTATGTGAAATATCTTATTTAGCTCAGTACTAAATAAACAATAACATGGATTTTTTAGGATCCTTCTTATTTTAGTAAAATAATTAACATTTTGCATATTATAAAAGGCGGATGTAAACTCTCAACCTCAACTGTATGTTATTGGTTATACGCTCACAGTTTGCGTAGTAGTACATGTAGCATAGTATCAAATGTTGGGAAGAAAGTAGCAGCAGATTTAAGTACAGGAACAGGAAGCATTTCCCAAGATTGTGCCTCACCTTCTCCTAAATATTTGGTGCATTTCACTAGTACGACTGTCGTTTCAATATTGTCGCCTCCCTTATTCAAGACTACGATACACTACAGTCTATTAAATGTGTTAAATCATTGAGGTGACTGGCAGGTCGCAACATTCCTAAACACAATCTGCCGCAACCTATTCAAGTAAACACAGTAACATATTAAGCTGGTTGTTGGTAGTGACTTGAACTCATAATATTCTCTTCTGAACCTTGCCTACCAATGGAAACAACAAGAGCAGTTGCAGTGCAAGAAGAAATTTGGCAGGTAGGCTCCTCTGGCTCTTAGTAACATTCTGATACTACCCAGAATATGCCGATATTGTGAGTAAGGCACATGTTTGGGGAGTTTCCTTGTTCATTCCCATGACTTAATTCTGTCACATCCAACAAACCTGAATTGTCACAGTAAAGCATGAGGAAACTAAAATCATAATGCTTCCTCGTTTATAATCGATCAAATTATAAATAATTAATCTTCATCTTAACAAAGTGAATGTAAACATATGCAATGGCAGACAAAGAATTACAAGTCTTCCGATTACAAAACTTACTCTACACATCAAAATTCAAGCAATAAATTTGACAGCTTTGGACCAATACAATGAGTGTTTGTCATTATGATTGGCCATCACATTTTGCTTGTAGATTCTGATTTGTAATGTGCCTTATTTGCATAAGAACCAGTTAATTTGGCATTAAATATGTTCAATTATATATGTTCAGTTAGACTCAGCTAGACTGCAACCCAGTGTTAAATTTGAATGCTCTGCAATTCTGAAGAGAACATAGTTTTGTAATATTAGTACTAATATTACATGTAACAAAGGTGACTTTCTTGTCAATATCAAAAGTTTTATATGACATTTGTGTGCTGTTTTATGGGAATTGCTCTTAGGCCTAAATCTGTTTCATTTAACAAGTTCAAATACTGATCTACAAAGATGCAAAATGTCATCAATTCATTCAGGAGGAAGATGATATGCCCTAATTGAGACTAATGCATGCTTCATTACACGTGAAATTATCAGCTTGGCAAACAGCTTAACATTTCCCCTAATCAAACTAGAGAAAAATTCTAGGTAATAAAAAAAATTATAATAATCCCTCATTAAAGGGTGCAGTCAGGAGGCCATTTAGGTGCACAGGTCAGCAAGAAAAAAAAGATTTTCTCACTTAAGAGGATTGAAATGAAAACATTTACAAGCTAAACAACAAACACTGCTAACTCAAATGAAATCACTATGAATCTCAGACTGGTTAGAGCTGGAAGCATTCTTCAGTGAGGTTTAGTGGTATGTACACTACTCTATTCTAGATTGACGGCTCAAATGAGTGATAGACATATTCTACATGTCAGGTGACTCTGAGTCTAAACACTTTTTTTTTAATGCTCTCTTACTATATACCACTTAAAAAAATGACTGCATACACATACATGAGTTTGTGAGAATGTCTCGATTTTGTTCTCAGAGAGTTTTCTGATGTCCGTTGACAGCATGTTTCCCTGACTCTGCATCTGTCGTGCTGTTGGACAGATTTAATTTATCCAGACCTGAAACCAAAGAGATAAGCATTTTAAACATTTGGAATCTCCCAGACAAATATTATGGCATTTCAAAACTAAATCTACATTGTATACACCATCATCAGTATGCTCTGCTAGTGACTGCCCTGAATATATAGACACAAAGACATGAGCATAAAAAGAGATAAGAGCAAAAAGTACAGAACGAGATTGCAGGGACCGAAAAGAAATTTGGAGATTAAAGGAGTCATGAACTGAGAAACCAAATTCTCTTAATATTTTGACACACAAGAGGTCATTGTACTATAAAAACATCCTGTAAGTTTCAGAACTCAAAACTTGCTTGTTAGTCGAAAAACAGCTTATATTGAAGCCAATCTGCCAAAATGAAATGTGCCACTTTATGACTTAATAGTGTGGATAAACTCCACCTCTGCAGAAGATGATCAACGTCTGCTTCTACATCACTGCCTGTTTAGCCCCGCCCACCGATTCACACATGTAGTGTAAATAACCAGAGGCGAACACCAGTATACGCAGAAACCAAATGATAAAGATGGCTTTGAATACAACAAGACATTGTACAGTGCTAATTTGTGGAAAAACAGTCTTTGCATTGCCTTCTTTCTGATCACAACATTAGGAAAGAGTGGATGAACTTTATTTGTAATAAAGATTTAGACCGTGTCAGTAAGAACTTGGTCCTTTGTTCACTTCTTTTACCGCGGATTCGTTCACAAAATTTTTAGAAAGACTGAAAATAAAGGACAATGCTGTGCTGACTATATCGCATCAGACAGTAATGTCGCACCACACAAGTGTGAGTTACTTTTTATTATGTGGTCACTATTGTGTTTTTACAAATCATTTGATTTGTACCGAGTATTTGTGTTTTTGATAGGGCTGCACGATTATGACAAAAATCATAATTGTCAATTATTCCCTTGAAATTGTAATTACAATTATCGCAATTTACCTTGATTGAGGTTTTAAATGGCTTTATACCATTGTTTGAAGCAACTACATGCCATAATTTTATATAAAAATAAAAAAACAAGCTGAAAACACTACTCCTTAAATACTTCTATAGTTTTTCTCGTTGCCACAAATGTCAGCGATACATTGGTTTGGTTTCTTTAAAAACAGTAAAAATATGCAATATGCATAGGGATATGCCGTTATCAATTTTCATGTCGCAATTAATTGATAATGTGATGAACACCATAGCAAATACACAACACTATTCAGAAACCGAGAGCTGTTTTGTTTTCAGGGTTTCCGGGGTAACGGCTGCATTATGTTTAGCGCCATCTTCTGTCAGAGAATGAAAGTGCGCTTTCATCCAGAGCGTCTCTCACGTGCTCCGTCATGTGCTTCTCATCCGTGCTTGTTTACATCCAGAGGGCACACGCGTCTTTGACGCAGCATACAGCGGTGTTGCGCATCGTGACCAGTTGATGGAAAAAGTTATCTTAAAGAAACACTCCACTTTTTTTGGAAATAGGCTCATTCTCCAACTCCCCCCGAGTTAATAAGTTGATTTTTACCGTTTTGAAATCCATTCAGCCGTTCTCCTGTTCTGGCGATATCACTTTTAGCATAGCTTAGCATAGATCATTGAATCCTATTAGACCAATAGCATCGCGTTCAAAAATGACCAACGAGATTCCATATTTGTTGTATTTCAAACTTGACTCTTCTGTAGTTATATCGTGTACTAACCCCGGTGGAAATGCAAAGCTGTGAGTTTCTAGGCTGATAAGATTAGGAACTACACTCCCATTCCGGCGTAATAGTCAAGGAAGTTTGCTGCCGTAACATGGCAGAAGCAGGCGGAGTATTATCAGAAATGAGTTCCCAGCTAGTTTAGCATTTGCACATGTGCTGCGTGGTATTACTGCTCCTGCTTCAGCCTTATTACGGCAGCAAACTTCCTTGACTATTACGCCGGAATGGGAGTGTAGTTCCTAATCTTATCAGCCTAGAAAATTGAAGCTTTGCATTTCCACCGGTTTTAGTACACGATATAACTACAGAAGAGTCAAGTTTTAAATAGGACAAATATGGAAACTCGTTGGTCATTTTTGAACGCGATGCTATTGGTCTAATAGGATTCAATGATCTATGCTAAGCTAGGTTAAAAGTGATATCGCCAGAACAGGAGAACGGCTGAATGGATTTCAAAATGGTAAAACTCAACTTATTAACTTTGGAGGAGTTGGAGAATGAGCCTATTTCCAATAATAGTGGAGTGTTCCTTTAAATTGAACGTTTACGTAATCGTGGCATCGGTAATCGTGAACGAGATTAGAAATTCGATGAATTGTGCAGACCTAAATCACAGCAGCATCTATCTATGAAGGATGTTGGCTGTCAAGCATGCACAACTATTAGCCAATCATAGCTGTGGGTGTTTACTTCCACGTCTACAATCCACTATGCCTATTTAAACAGAGGGTTCTGATGAGGGGGGAGTTAAAAACAGGATAGAAAATAGCCTATTACTTGATGTTTTTCGATGTAAAAATCTTGATGACATTATTAGGGAATCTTAAGGAAATGTACAAAATAATAATAAAAGGCAGTTCATGACCCCTTTAAAGTACAAAAGAAGAGCTAGAAGAATGAAGAATGGAGGCAGAATACATTACCGAGGGCTTTGAGGAGTTCCTCTCGCACAGCAGATGTGAATTTTCGTATCAGACACAATGTGGTTACCACAGCAAACAGAAGATTGTACGAAAGTACGATGTAAAAATTTCCAAGCCAATTAAATCGTCCGAAATCACCCAGGAGATCAAACCTTGTTATTCCTGCAGAAATTAAGAGACAGAAAATTGGTCAATTTTCAGATTCTCTTTTTTTTGGCATACAGTTGGTGGGAGTTTCTTAAAAGGATTTGCCATTTTTAACTCACTCTTCAAGTCCCAAGCACAAATAAGAAGAAAGAAAGGATTGAAAGAGCAGGTGAGGGCTCATGATGAAGACGTGATAAAAAGAAGGCCATTCTGAAAGACACTTAAAGGACTACAGCTCCATCTTAATCAGATTATAATTAAAATTTAATTATTAAAATAATAAAGTATCTTTTTTCCCACATCCTAGATAAGCAAGTCTGCCATTTACCATCTGCTGTCATATTTCAGTTAGAGTGAAGTATGTTTATTGTCGTCAGACAAAAGTGATTTTGAAATAAAACATACTTTCTGAGACAAAACAGACAAGTTGCAGTCTGCTATTTTTATATGGCTAAATGATCCATGGCCACAGGTTGCGTAAGCACATTCAAATGAAATGGTATTTGTACAGCATAAAAAAATGAAATTTGAGTATTGTGTTGTCAAGTTGCCAAACAAGTGATTGCCTAACTTAATCATACTGAATACAGCATGTGCAATTTGACATGAATTAACATCACTTTATCACTTCAAACAGCTGGGATAAGAATAAGATAAAATAAGGCTAAAAATACAAGTGCATTTATCATTAAAATGACTGAATGTTTTAAAGAGATCACTTTTAAGTGATTTAACCTCCTGAAAATTCAATTTTTCATGTTAGTAATGTATAGAAAATACTTTCATTTCAAACTTTCTTATTTCAAATAAAACACTGAAGACAGATAAATGATTAACAACCATTTATCCTTTTTTAAAAACCGACTACAAATTAAACACTTAAAATCACAGTATAATCAGAGTTCAACTGGCTTCATATTTCAAAAAGGAACAAGCTGCCTCCCTTTTCCCCCCTTTAAATGCATCATGGCTTGTCCTATTGGGTACGATTCCCCCCACCTCCCACCTCCCACTTCCCCCCTCCCTCCTCTGTCCTGCTTTTGGGTGCTCCTTTAAATAACATTATAACTCAACCTTTTTCTGGACTACCTCTAAATAAAACATTAGGTACAACAGGCTGACTCCTGAGAATGACTTAAAACAACTTCAATGTTTCCCATTCAAAATCTCATGCATCACCAAAAAAATAAAAAAATGAGTTGAAAGTGGTAAAAAAAAGGGTCAAGTTTTCATCTGTGGGCAAACATTTACATCCTCAGTTAGATGTGCTTAGTTTTCAGACTCACTGGCCAGCTTAAAAATTTTTTTTGGCTGTCCAGCATCCACTAATTACTGAAAAAGACCTACAACCTGAAATGGATTCATTAGTTATACCAAATAATTTTATCTCTCTCTTTTTTTTTTAAACACACTTTGTGATTTTTCTTCCCTAGGATTTTTACCTTTATAAATCCCTTGTATTTTTTGCCAGTCCTAATAGGAGAGACAACTGCACTAGGATAAAGTAAACAAATCAAACATAATTAAAGGCGCTTTTCTGGACTTCATCACCAGTTAATAAGAGCAATGACTAATTTCTATACTCTGTAATGTTTAAACGTAGTTGTAAAGAGAACCACATTTAAACTGAGTAGAATTCTAAACAGAAAACATACAATTATTCAAAGGTGACATATCATGAAAATCTGACTTTTTATGAATGTAAGTACTATAATTGAGACATCAACCCAGTAAATTAGTTTTTGTTTTTAACATAAACTAGTGTGTATTTCACAGTTTAAGCGCAATAAGACATGAAAGAGAACTTAGTTTAGCACTCACATGCCGTGTGACAGACGCTTTCTGTGCGCATGCTTCGGATGCGTGTGCTCAGAAAACCCTATATCAGAAGTTAACTAGAAGTAAACTAATATGGTTTAAAACACATGATTTCAGCACGATTGACATGATAATAAAAATCAAACAGATATTTTTTAGCAGCAATCTGAATTTCGAGCTGTAAAGGCACAGCCCTAATCTACAAAAGGGCGGGGAGCAGCAGCTCATTTGCATTTAAAGAGACATGCATGAAAAAAAGCATTTGAGCTTCCACTTAAAATAGGCATTTTCAAAATGATATAATAAATGATCTGTAGAGTATTAACTGAAACTTTACAAACACATTCTGGAGACAACTGAGACTTACATTACATCTTGTAAAAAGGGGCATAATAGGTATCCTTTAAATATGCACTTGGAAATAGATGTGCTATTTTTTAAAAGGTTTCTGTTGTGCATGACCGATTTTTTTTGGCTGTGGTCAAATTCAGTAAGTAAATTAACTGCATAGAATCTAATAACATCTGAAATCCTTAAAATACAACAAGGCCTATAACCGCTAGTCACTGACAGCCATGTTACATTTACATAATGGCATAAAACTTTAGGTGAATGGCACTCTCTTATGTTCAAATCTTTCATTTAACAAATCCTTTTGTCAGATGACCCCTTGTAATGGCTTAATGAAATAAAGAAACTCAAGTAACCTACTTCTCAGAACATGGGAAAATAATAATCAAGGGTTTAACACTGTTAAAAAGCAGAGTGTTAAGGTGAGACTTGTTAACCGTCTGTGTAAAAGTCATTGCTGTCACCCAAGTTTGCCTTTCCCACATTTTCAACAGGCTCCAGTCTGTTTATGTATGCGCGCGCACACACACACACACACACACACACACACACACACATGTTGTGTTTACATGTTTTATGGGGACATTCCATAGCCACAATGGTTTTTCTACTGTACAAACCGTACTTTCTATCGCCCTACACCTACCCTACACCTAAACCTAGCCCTCACAGGAGATTGTGCACACTTTTACTTCCTCAAAAAAACTCATTGTGCATGATTTATAAGCCTGTTTCCTCATGGGGACCTGAGAAATGTCCCCACAAGGTCAAAATCTACTGGTATTCCTATCCTTGTGGGGACATACTCTGACACAATGCAATCTCTAGCTTCTTACCCTAAACCCACCCATCAGAACTAAGTGCCTCACCTAAACCCATACCCTAAACTTTACCCAATTATAACCTGATCCCTAAATCCAAGTCTTGAGCCTTTAAAGAGGTCTTTACAAAACTGTCCTCACTCTGATGGTCTAAAACTCAAACCGGCTCTCACAAAGATAGCTGTACAAGTGCGCACATACAATATTTCAATATATTAGTGAGGACATCTTATAGACCTCCATTGTTTTACATCAGGTTAATGATATGTGACTCTGGACCACTAAACCAGTCATAGCACAGGTATATTTGTAGCAACAGCCAAAAGTACATTGTATGGGTCAAAATTATAAAGTTTTCTTTTATGCCAAAAATCATTAGGACATTAAGTAATGATCATGTTTTATGAAAATATTTTGTAAATTTCCTTCCGTAAATATATCAAAACTTATTTTTCGATCAGTAATATGCATTGCTAACAACTTAAATTTGGACAACTTTACAAGGCGATTTTCTCAATATTTTGATTTTTTTTGCACCCTCAGATTCTAGATTTTCAAAGAGTTGTATCCTGGCCATATATTGTCCTAATTTATTCAAAAAGCTTATTTATTCAGCTTTCAGATGATGTATAAATCTCAATTTTAAATAATTGACCCTTATGACTGGTTTTGTGGTCCAGGGTCACATTTGTCCTAGCACTTAACCCGAATCCAAACCCTAAACGTAATCTCTACAAAAACACGATTCAGCCGATTTATAAGCTTTTTTTAACTAGTGATGTCCGTCTCAGTAGCTGGTGTTCAACATGTTTTGCTATAGTAAGTGAGAACATGTTTGAGTAAAGAGGATATTTTGGACCTCACACATATAGCGAAACCTGTACATATTGTATACAAATACACACACACAGTATTTCTGCAGGACTTCCATCTTTCCACACAGGGGTTGTCTGTGAGTCTACTTGACAGTAAATGTGTTTTAATTTGTCTGAGACTCTGTATGACCAAAGTTGTTGAAATTCTTTGGTCAAAAAAAAAAAAAACTACTTCATGCAGCCTCTCCTTTCATCTATTCAGTGCAGTGCAACCAAAATGTTGATATTTTTTTGAGTCTCCCAGTGAGTCACTGTACTCACTCATTCACTCGCACATACACACAATGCTATTTGAACAGCTGTGTCTGTAGCTTGCCATGTTGTTTATTGCAGCTATTGTGACGGCTGCTCGTCTCGCTCCATTCTTGTGCAAAATCTCTTTGGCAAATCCTATTGGAATGTAACTTGTTAAATCTTAACAGTGGAAATGAGTTTGCCTGTATGTGTATACGTCAATGCAGCTGGAAAATTTGTATAAACGGCAGCATTCAAACACAAACAAACATTTAATTGAATGTTAATGGCAACCCCTAGAAATACACTTAATACGCTTATGAAGGATAGTGTACACATGCAGGTCAGGAGGAGCTCACCAAGTGTTCGGGACATCACAGGCAAGGCCGAGCTCAGAACTAGAATGGATACACAGCAACCGATGATCTACAAGAAAAAAAAACATTTCCACCATTCCAAATTAAATATGTGACAAAAGATCCAATAGATGATGGCTAAAACAATGCATATCACTGAACTCCTTTAAATTAAGTAAAAAATGTTATAATGCAATATGTATTTTTTATTTCATTGTTCAGATTCTTGTAGAAGTTCACTTCCAGAACAAACATTAACAGATAATTTACCCACCCCCTTCTCTTCCAAGATGTTCATGTCTTTCTTTCTTCAGTCGTAAAGAAATTATGTTTTTTGAAGAAAACATTTCAGGATTTCTCTCCATATAGTGGACTTCAGTGGTGCCTCCGATTTTTACCTTCCAAAATGCAGTTTAAATGCAGCTTTAAAGGGCTCTACACAGTCTACATGGTTCATGACAGTTAGGGTATGTCGAAAAACTCCCATCTCATTTTCTTTTCCAACTTCAAAATCGTCCTACATCGCTGTTTTAACTTTTTCTGTAAAAGGCGTTTGACCTTCTTTGCACGTTTACTTTGTAAACACTTGGGTCTGTATTTTTGCAGTGATGCAGGACAATTTTGAAGTTGGAGGAGAAAATGGGATGGGAGTTTTTTCGACCTACCCTAATGGTTCGTTCACACCTGACGCGAATGGCGCGTTAAGCGCGAGTGATTTACATGTTAAGTCAATGCAAAGACGTGATAGACCTACCTGCGGTGCGATTCGCGCGAATTGAGCGTTTCGGGCGAGTTGAAAAATTTGAACTTTGGCGAAAATTCGCGCCGCGTTAACCAATCAGGAGCTTGCTCTAGCAGTGACGGAGGCAGAAATCCGAAACAACAATGGAGGACAAAATCACCGTTGCTGTCTGTGGTTACTCGGAGCTGTACGATACATCTTTGTACTTTTATAGAAACAGGAATAAAAAGGATCTTGCTTGGAAGAAAGTGAGTGAAGAGGTCGGACAATCTGGTAAGTTTTAAAAAACGTTCTTTACTCAATTTGACCTACATGTATATACATATTGAGACTACAAGCAAGCTAAAGCTGGCAAATTGAGCTCATTCACCTATTTTACAACTACTTTCCCGCTGACGAGTGGCAGAAGCCCCTCCCATGACGCGAATTCACGTCTGTTGTGAAGTAAATTTCACGTGCGAATGAAGCGAGTAAACTCAAAATGTTCAAGCATCCAACTACGCGCGGATAGCGTGATTTATTCGTGCAAGTCGCGTCTGGTGTGTACGCCCCATAACTGTCTTGAACCGGAATACACAGAGTTGCTCCAGAGCTAAACAAGATGAGTATTTGAGGTTAAAAAGTATAATTATAATTGTAATTTTAAATTTGTTTAGAAAATGACAGATCGTTTCACTAGATAAGACCCTACTTCCTCAGCTGGGATTGTTTAGAGCCATTTGAAGTTGCATTTAAAACTGCATTTTGGAAGTTCAAATTTGTGGGCACCACTGAAGTCCACTATATGGAGGATCATTCCTGAAACGTTTTCCTCAAAAAACAATTTCTTATCGACTGAAGAAAGAAAGAAAGAAAGAAAGAAAGACACAAACATCTTGAATGACAAGGGGATGAGTAAATTATCTGTAAATTTTTGTTTTGGAAGAAAACTTCGCCTTTAACAACATATTTAGGTATTCAAACATTCTGAAGAAAATTCAAATCCTCAGGACTGGAAAAGTGCTTTGGAACAATGAACAATTTGTGAAGGTTTTATACATTAATCCAACTTGTGTGAACAGGCCTTAAAACTGAAGCAGTGTTGCAGATATTACCGTTGTCATGGTGGTGTCGTCCTTTCTGGGAGTGAGCTCCTGAAAGATGCGAAGACTATAAAATCCAACCACAGATGAGACCATCAGATAACTGTTCAAGAGTTAAGACTAACACAGTTGTTTCTGTCAAACAACTCACTAACATTTCCCTCTAGAACACCCTCACAACAATCATAAGCAAACAACTTTAAGTCCTTTCACTAAACACACACAATCTGTGATCAAACACTAGACTGGAGCTTATGTAGCATTAGAGTATCACACACAGCAAAGGATACAAAATGAGAATGATTTCAATAACCGCCTGGGCGACTCCAAATGTGGATAAGGAGGCATTGCCAATATCTCTCTCCTGCAGAAACAAATAGTGGAAGTTAGTGTCAATGGTTATTTTTCATGAACTCATTTAATTTGGTTTCAGAATGATTCATTTGCGTGTCTCTCAAAGAGGCTCTAGACTAAGGCAATACTCTTACATGGAGTAAGTGCATGTAGTGGACGTGTTTTAGCAACGTGCCCAATGCAAAGGCTCCTGTTACAACTGAAGCTGTGTAATCTAAATAAGACTACAGTGTTGACACCTCAGTGCTTCAGGCAGTGAGAGCAGAAAAAAGCGGCACAAATATTTGGAGCTGTTCTGAGTGAACGCTATTATGAAGAAATAAAACATATAAACCTCAGATTAGTGAAGTTTCCCCTCTCACCAATGAGGACAGACAGAGTGAAATTGGCGAAGTAATGAATGGAAGCAGATGAAAGAAATCTTTTTAAATTCACCGCCGCTCACACACGCATAATATGTGAGCAGGTGTTCAAACAAAAAAGAAAAAGGAAAAAAAAAAAAAGCAGTGGTGCTTATACAGTAAGAGCCTGCACAAAATGAATGGCTGCCAAAAATTAAGAGAAAAATGTGGGAAAAAAAATAAAAGAAACCAAAACAAATGCGCTGGCAAACAACGTTTTTCAATCTCAGGCCTTTAATATCTTTTGAAGTCATTGATGTGATCTGAATATTTGGATTGGAATTATTACAATAAAAGCCAACATTTATTTGACATAATTTATCAATGTAAAACAACCTTAGTCTGGGCTTGACAAGTTAAAAAAATAAAATAAAAATCAATCATCACTCTCGTTCTAATGATGTGTATTTGACAGCAGACCGATTCAGAATCAACAGAGCGTACAAAAATATTTATGATGATCTTTCTAACCGGATTAGATCAAATCTGAACCTGATTTTATAATGTCAGTCTTGCTTGTTGTTATTGATGACAGGCTTGAAGAAGGTTTACATGTGATTGAAAAAGCGGAGAAGCTCAACCAAACACCTGCTTGTAAAATATCATCAAACACTCAAACTGTTATATAAGTGAACATCCAAAAAGTTAGCTAGCAGTGGAGAAAAAAAACAACATAAAACCGCAATGCATTCAACCCAAGAATTTTATTATTATATTATATATAAAAAAAAAAAATCACATATGTCCAGTTTCAACCCAACATTGATTGACATTTAAAGGGGTCATATGATACGATTTCATGTTTTCCTTTGTCTTTGGAGTGTTACAAGCTGTTCGTGCATATATAAGATCCGTAAAGTCGCAGAGATTAAACTCTCAAACCCAGAGATATTCTTAGTTAAGACTCAACCACGCCTTCCTAAAACTCCTCATTCAAACACGCCCCCACAAATCTACATCATTGTGTGGGAACACCGCTCAAATGTATACGTAAAGAAAAAAGACAGAACTTTTATTCTCACTGTAGTATTGTTGCCGTTGCCGCCATGTCGTGGTGACACTTTGTTTCATTGCGAAATAAAACTACTTTGTTTGGCCTTAAAAAAAGAGGTCACAACTAGAAATCAGTGGTTTAGGTATATTTACAACACTGTTCCAACTCAAATATTCAAGTGTGTGCAGCGCATTTTATGGAGGAATATTTCCTGAACCTGTTTTTTAAAGTGGGGCAATTCCAACTTTGCAAGGACAGTCTGGTGCTTCTGACTTACAGCCTTGTAAGTATGTTTTCATATTAAAAAAATTTGCATGTAAAAATACAGTCAGTAATTATGTCCCCACAGGATGCAACAAATGCCTTGTTTATAATGGGTGTCTGCTGATATTCCAAATAACATTTCCATCACATGCTTGAGGTATTCGGCCAATCACAGCGCACTGGATTGCTGGCCAATCAGAGCACAGAATGATGAGATTGCACCATGTGCGACTGACCCGATCAGCATATTTCTGTTTGTGCTAAGAGGAGCTTCAAAGGTTTCTATGCATTTTTGCAACGTTGAGTAATGTATCACGGACATATCTCACGAATCCTTTCATAAACAAAGTGAAGAGACAGTGTAAATAAGAGATTCATTGTGCTGTGTAGAGAGCTTCGTTGATTATAATGGAACTCTGTGAGATTGCAATGAACTAAGATGAGTGACAGCTTTTAATGATTTTTAAGGGAGTTTGTAAATGAGATATTGATTTAATACAACAGTTCAATAAACAAGAAGTTAATATTAAGTGACTTACATTGTCTGACTATAACACTACTGCCTGATTTTGCTCTATTTCGTCATCAAAAATAGTCTGAAACAATTCACAGCTGAGCCACTGCGCATCTACATTCAAACTCAGCTTTGTTTCGTTTATGAATTAACATGTTTTTAAACAAATCTAGTGAGTCCATGATTCAAGTTCCCATTCATAAAGAAAGTCACTTGGTTTATTCCTGAATGGATCAGCCTTCAAACGAATCAAATGAATGATATGATTCTGTAATTAAATCAGTGACTTGCCGCCACCTACTGGCAGATTCATTTTAATTTTTAAAGTATCTTTTCAGTTATTTTAAACATTTATTAGTTCTGTATATTTAAAAAATATATATAAAACATTAATCTCAACATGAATTTATGAATTTGATTGCATTAATGCCACCTCTGAACCTTATTAAACATTAAAATACACCTACAAGCCACTTTTGCTTTCTTCTGCCCCACCTCTGTAGTACAAATACATTTTGTTAATATTGACTTAATTTGATTGGTAACTTATTCGACTTGTTCTTTTTTTGTTGTTTTAATTTGAAATATTATATTTACATTTTTTTTAGATTTGACATAAAAAGATGACATACTTTTAATAAAGTTGCCAAAAATTCCATTACAAAGGTAAAAACAAAATTAAATCACTTTAAGGAGTCAAATATCATCTCATAATGGAAAGGCAAATTTTTGATAAGATTTTTTGACTATTGATTAGAAGGTGGTCCTGAAATTTTGACTGTGCTCCTTAAAAGAGCCCTGTATGACCTCTTTAACTTAGAACCATAACTGACTGATATTATTGAACTGGACTGGATTTCAAATCTCCCTTTTGCTCAGAGCGGTGTCAGGTGTTTGTAGGCGCTGCTTAACACCTGTGATTGAGTGAGTTTAAGGATATCTGTGTGTGTACCTTCCTTCAGGTGTGTCCTAACCACGCTACATGTTTTGATGTGCCTCAGCTACCTCCGATGAAGGATAATAACCGAAAAAAAAGCACCCAAAAAAACTAATCATGGATTAGACAGGCCTTTTTTCATTGTCTCTTTTTTTTTTTAGAAAGATGTTTACTGACAGGTTAAGTGTCATCTGTTGACTCTCGTCAAAGGTTCAGAGGTCAAAAAGAGAAATATGATCTCTCGCGCATTCCCTCTCATCTCGTTTCCCATTCCATCAGTCCTTCTGCTCCGTATGACACGTGAGATACGAGTTCGGATGAGAAGCGGACATTAATGAGGCTGTTTTTAGCATCGACAATAATTCTGAATCCATGGGGAGTGACAGCAATAAGACTTTTATTGCAGTCATTAGCAACAGTGCATCAGACAGCTTAATGCAAGCAGTGCCATTGCATTAGATCTCCTTACATCATAGTCACATTTACGACACCCTGTCTTATCTGACGGTCTCGGCGTTAACCTGGTTACCTTAACTCGCATCAATCTCTCTTAAAAATGTTGCGGAATGCCGGCCCACCCCCACCACAACGTAAAAACCATCAAACAGACGTTCAGACACCGCTGCTGGGTTGTCGTGGTTACATGAGATCTTAAGCATGGCACCCGTCCAGCTCATCAAACGCATAAACCATTAACCAGCCTGTCAAGAGGGCCCTTCGTCTCTGAACACTGTGACAAGTGTAATTTGGGGGATTTTCAGTCAAGCATCATGCCAAGGCAAATATCGACACTAATAAAATAATTAGAATAGGGAGCGGGCACTCTTATAAAGCAGCTCAACACTATCAAACTGAAAGGATACGTTGAATTTCCTTTGTTGTGGGAAGACAAAGAAAAAAGGTATGAAGCTGGGACGGCAGGTGGGAGTGGTGAGTGAGATAAGACCATCATTGTATAGAGAAAAAAAAAAGTTCGCCTTTGAGAAAACAGGAAATGATGTAACCATTCCCATGAACCTGTTAAACCATTTACCTGTCCAAGCTCAATTCAGTGGTAAACTGACTTGCACCCGTATTCAATCGGCCGCGGCTTGTAATTTCCTTGTCAAAGAGAACTGACGAACAGTCGAAAATTGCACAAAGGTTAAATGATGGTTTCATTACAGAGCTTTGACTGAAAGGACCTCGGCAAAGTATTCAAAACACCCAGACGAATGAGGTCTGTGTCCAGAGTTTAACACACGTACAGTACCGTGAGTGCCTTTGAATTGACATCAAGCAGAGCGAATGCGAATGTAACTCTGATAAAGAGCATCAAACAGCAGCGACACGATACACATCTCAACCTGCGCACACCTGAGCATATCTGGAATTCAGTGTGACTCGACGCAAAGCATGATTTTTGCAGGACACAGCCGTAGAGAGACAGAGAGAGAGGGAGCAAGTGAAAGAAAAGCTGAGTATTTGTTTACATTTTCAAGTTTGTTGACTTGCATTTTTCTTACCGTTGAACCCTTCGGCAAAGCCGTCTCATCAACGAGCAAGTACACAATGTTCAGGGCAACCAGGAGAACAGAAATCGCCTGCGAGCAGCACAGATAGAAACAAACATAAGCAGTATAAACAGTAGAAGGAAACATCAAACCAACTTATGAAATAAACTGCATCAGGTCACATGCTTTGTGGTTGGTTATGATAACCCTGCAAAGTCTAAATAAACACGTACCGTTCCAGCAAGCAGGATCAGCATCACTATGGGGTAAAGAAGGTTCTTTTCCCAGGCGGAGGCCTTTTTTCTCCTTTCTAGGACAGAGGGTGAGAAAAACTATTGTAGTGCATGTTTCTGACTAACTGTTCCAGGGGTGTTTGCATGGGAGGCAGTGTCTCCTCAAGAAAAAAAAAAAAATAGTATAAAACTAAAACAATGCTAATATTACAAAATATAACATTAAAAAGTGTATAAGTCACTTTCGTTTTTTTTAACATTGTCCATTAGTGACTTCAGCAGGTAAAGTTACAGCAGGAGACCGCGTCTCTCTCGCTTCCCCTGAGCCCATTGAGTTTTAACAGCGTGTGGTGAGTTTGGTGGAGGGTAATTTAGAATGAATGAGGGAAAGTCATGTGACAGGAAGCAATGCCTCAATTGCAATATGATTAGATATGATTGGTCATGTTTGGCTGTGATTGGTTTATGTGATAAATCCCGCCTCTTGTGTTCATGCTCTTTTACGAATCAGTCTGAATAAACAACATAATGGTGTTAATGGGAATACTTACTTTAAGAAGTAAACAAACAACTCATACATTTAGATATAACCACTTTGTTATGTCAAGACTTAAAAAGGCCTGAAAACATGATCTATGAGATTTTCAGGGAGTAATCAGCTTGGTGAAAATTAAGTAAATCTCTGTCTGTGACCAATATTTACTGAGCTTTGATGATTGATGATCCAAAAAAATGTAAAATAGTTTATTTCCAGAACAAAACTTTACAGATAATTTACTCACCCCCTTGTCATTCAAGATGTTCATGTCTATTTTTCTTCAGTCGTAAAAAAAATATGTTTCTTGACGAAAACATTTCAAGAATTATCTCCATATGGTGGACTTCCAAACTTCCAGCTTCAAAGGGCGATTTTGAAGTTGGAGAAGAAAACGAGATTAAAAGTTTTTAGATGACTGTTTGAGGCTAAAAAGTATATAAATTGTCAATTTGTTTAGAAAATGACCAATCGTTTCGCTAGGTAAGACCCTACTTCCTTGGCTGGGTTCGTTTAGAGCCATTTGAAGCTGCATTTTGGCAGTTCAAATTTGGGGGCACCACTGAAGTCCACTATATAGAGATAATTCCTGAAATGTTTTCCTCAAAAACAATTTCTTATTGACTGAAAAAGAAAGACACAAACATCTTGAAATGACAAGGAGGTGAGTGAATTATCTGTACATTTTTGTTGTGGAAGTGAACTTCTCCTTTAAAGCTAACTATTAAAACAGATCCTCCTGTCCACCCTCTCATCGCTGGGCATCACAGGGACTTCACTTCGCTGGTTCAAATCCTATCTCTCTGGTAGGTCTTTCAGAGTGGCTTGGTGAGGGGAGATATCCAAAACTCATCAACTGGTCACTGGGGTTCCTCAGGGATCAGTTCTTGGACCTCTCCTCTTCTCCATATACACTACTTCTCTGGGCCCCATCATACAGGCACATGGCTTCTCCTACCATTGCTATGCTGATGACACACAGCTCTATCTTTCATTCAAACCAGACGATCCATCGGTAGCCGCACGGATCTCAGGTTGCCTGACGGATATCTCTGCATGGATGAAGGAACACCATCTACAGCTCAATCTAGCAAAGACGGATCTCCTAAACTTTCCTGCCACTGCATCTTTACAACATGACTTCTCCATCCAGTTAGGTTCATCAACAATTACCCCATCGACTTCAGCCAGAAATCTGGGTGTAATCTTTGACGACCAATTGACTTTTAAAGACCACATAGCTAAGACTGCTCGATCTTGCAGGTTTGCATTGCACAACATCAGAAAGATCAGGCCCTTCCTAACAGAGCATGCTGCACAACTCCTCGTCCAGGCCCTGGTCATTTCCAGGCTGGACTACTGCAATGCTCTTTTAGCTGGTCTTCCAGCATGTACAATCAAACCTCTACAAATGATTCAGAATGCAGCAGCACGACTGGTCTTCAATGAGCCCAAAAAGGCCCATGTCACACCTCTCTTCATATCACTGCACTGGCTACCGGTTACAGCACGCATCAAATTCAAGACACTGATATAGGACAGCCACTGGATCATCACCTGCCTACCTCCATTCACTACTACACATCTACACTCCTTCCAGAAGACTGAGATCCTCTAGTGAAAGACGCCTCATTGTACCACCACAGAGAGGTATTAAATCACTGTCCAGAACATTCTCGTTCAATGTCCCTGCCTGGTGGAATGATCTTCCCACCCCTATCCGGAATGCAGACTCCTTAACAGCTTTCAAGAGACTGCTGAAAACCCATCTTTTTTGACACTATGTGACTCAATAAAAAAAAAAAAAAAAAAAAAAATTCTCCTCTCTTCTTGATCCTCCCTTTCTAGCCTGTTTTTCCCCTCTTTCTTGATCTTCTCCTTCTAGCCTGCACTCTTTTAACAACGCCTGATATATGGTATTTTTGAGCACTTCCTATGTTGATCTGCCTCCTTAGGATGAATCACTTGTTGTATTCCCAATTGTAAGTCGCTTTGGATAAAAGCGTCGGCTAAATGAATAAATGTAAATGTAAATGTAAAACAAAATAATAATAAAATATTGAAATGAAAAAATATTGTTTAAATTGTTGCTGCCTTGAGTTATTATTTTGGAATAAATGTAAAATGTTTAAAAACACAAACCTGATGAGATTCATACATGGCTTTAATAAGCAGAATATTGTTGTATATATTACATTGTTAATGTAATAATATAATAATAATAATAATATAAAATAGATATTTTTTTCTGATAGTGTAATTAATGTTTATTTAACCAAGAAAAGCGACTACTACCCCCCTAAATGCAATTACTACCTACTGTTTGTAGGTTTAGGGTTTTATGTGGGGGAGAGGTTAGGATTAGGCAATCATGTAGCGATTTCAACGAGAGGGGGTAATAATTTGGCATGGGGGGGGGGGGGTGGTACTTGCTTGTGATTGCATTTTTATGTCACATTCGCTTTTATTCATACTATCGGGTAGATTTAGGTGTATTGCAAATGGTACGTTATTTTAAAACGTCACAAAGCAGTAGAGTTATAAAGCCACTTAACAGACATTTCAAGTCAGAACTGCAGTGACGCATACAAAACCAACATCACATAAAACATACAATATGTGCAGTCATCAAAAAACAAACACTCTATTAGCGCCACTCAGTGGACATTTCTTTTGGAAACTGCAGTGATATGCATGTATTTGTCTTGCCAAAAAAGTTCCCACAGGTTGGAATTTACATTTGATAAAAAGATTTAAATAAATAAACTGAGGACTTTGCCTCCTCATTTCAGAACACTATTGCACACCACTCATAATAAAAAAAAAATTCTACAGCAGCAAATCCGCGTATTAGAATGATTTCTAAAGGATCATGTGACACTGAAGACTGAAGTAATGGCTTCTGAAAATTGTTTTGCCATCACAGGAATAAATGACATTTTAAAATATATTCAAATAGAAAACAGTAATCTTAAATTATTTCACAATTTACACAAAATACTGTATTTTTGATCAAATAAATGCAGCCTTGGTGAGCATAAGAGGCTTCTTTCCAAAAACATCTACAAAATCTTGCTGACCTAAACTTGAACGGTAGTGTATAAGAACTAACTGCAGCTTTTCTGATAATTTATTGCTTTGTATTTCATTAGCATGTTGAAATAACAGCTACCAGTAATTTCTGGGTTCACTCAAGTAAATCCACATTTATGTAATAGAAGTGGCATAGTTCAGAGGTTTTGGTATTAGGGCTTTTCCTGCTACACTCATGAGGAAGTGAGTCTAGAACATCTTTTCTCGATCCCAGTGTCCGTCACTCCTGTGCTGCTCTGTCCTCTACCCCCTCCTCAACATCTCTCGCTCTGATTCTACTCTGGCTCTGAGGTTGGCAGGGTTCCCTGCATATGCACCATGCTGCCTCTAAATTAATGACTGCACTTGGAGAGACAGCCACAATAAAGTTTGCATCACACTCCAATATCCTAAGTGCCTTTGTGGCCTCCTCTCCTTCCAACGGCTCGTCTCTCCGGAATCATTTATAATACCCCAAAACACAGGCTGACGTCGAAAATGATACAGCCATACCCTATTTGGCCTCAGTCCAAATGACTGTTCACATTCAAATGTGCACACACTTTGCAATTCAACAATATTATGAGGAGTGGATATTGCAGCCTACACATATTTGAAACTGACAGTTCTGACAGAATCAGAGTTTAATGTAGCTTAATTAAACGTTGTTAAAAACATCTCTCACCGAGTTTGTTCCTCTGATTGCGAACGTTGTCCAGCTCTTTGTAGAAATGGTTCTGAGAGTTTCCATGGAAATAAGAGTTTGACATCGTACCTGAGTGACAGACAAAGACAGAAGAAGCTATAAAGATAGAGACAGAGCAAAGAATTGAAACAAAGATACTATCATTCTGTTTACCTTGGCTTATTAAAGCTCCTGTGAAAAGATCAAACCACTAGGAACATTAGGGATGTGAACATAATCAGCGGTTTGAATGTTGTTATCTTTTATCGTTACTCAAGTACCTACTTAATATAATCTAGGGCTGTCCCCGACTATGAATTTTCATAGTCGAATCAGAATTTTCGAATCTTTCTATAGTCGACCGATAGTCGAATCATCTAGGCTTATGTGTGTGTGTGAATTGGGAGGGGCACGACACTATAGTCAGCAGGAGGGTAAAACAGTTTTTATTTTATTTTACACACTGCACACAGCAACAACTTTTAATAAAGCGACCAAAACTGCCTGCCAACTGACAGACGAACTTATTTAGGTTTAAATAAAAACACAGAACGCGTCTTTCAGTTCTAAAAACGCGAGGCGCACAGCACTGCCTTTTTTGCTAAGCAACGACCGAAACAGCTGTCCTGTCAGTCAAATCAAAGGATTATAGCGCGAACGCTCTAAAATCTTAGTTTTTTGCTGTTAAGTAAACTGTCATATTAGCAGAAACCCTAAATAATACAGCTCCTGGTTACCCACGATAGACACCAAAGGTTTCTCCTCCATTTCTTGCAGTCTCCGGACTTTTGAAGCAACGGTAAACTTTCGCCATCACAACAGAAGGCCCGCCTCTCCATTCATTCTATTGGACAATGGAAAAGAACGCGAATGACGTTGGGCGTTTTTCCGCTCAGAGTTGATTTTTTTTTTTTCAACTTCAGGCGCTCGGAGCGCTCCTGCAAAAACGCGAGGCCGGGGGGCGCATAAACAGAGCGCAGAACGCTCACTGCCAACAGAAAACCATTCAAAAGAGGTGCCTCCAATTGCAAAAACGCGTTCGGTGTGATCGCCGCCTAATCCCTGCCGTCAAGATGGTCCGCATCTCATCATGGATCAGGGCAAGTGAAAATTAAATCTGTCACAGGGGTGGTTAGATTTATTCACAAACACATTAAAAATATTTATTGAACGCTTCTTTCTTTTCACTTTTGTTTTTACTGCATTATCATGATCAAAGGCTGTATATAACGTAATATAACCGTACAAAACCAGTAGTTCTGTGTGCAATTAGACATTGAGCACCCCCATATTGCCAAAATGGTATGATGCTCGTTTCACCCGCGAAGATTCGACTGTGAGATCGGTGGTCGAATCAGGCTCCGCATATCGATGCATCGAATCTTCGACTATTCGGGGACAGCCCTAATATAATCACACCATTTGTCAGAAAATCTGTCAAGAAAAAAAATATATTCATTTACTCAAGGTAAAAAACAGCTTTCGCAGTGAGGAAGTAACAGTTAAATATCTGAATGCCTGAGAAGCAAGAGTGAGCTCAATGCCCTGCAGGGCATTATCATCATCACAGTTCAGACATATTGTACAACAAAACATTTCTAATAAACCTTCTATTACGCTTTGCTAACTCAGCCACTTTCGACATCCGCAACAATTAAGAAAATCTCATGAGCAACACACATCTGCAAACTCAAATAAAAAAAAACATTGCATTAGTCCTTCAAAAAATTATAATTATTATAATGTATTACAAAAGTATACAATAATGTTAAAATGTAATATGTAATTAATGATTCATTACATTAAATCATTAACATGCTGGATAAGGTTTTTTCTCATTGTCAAAAATAGCTTATGAACATAATATGTGTATTATTAGAACAGTATTTTCACCAGCTAAAATGGTTTTAAGTCAGTTATTTCTATCTTTTGCTGTAGTGTGTCAGTAGGAAATATCAGTTTACATTTCCAAACATTCATTTTGCCATTAACTAATAATCCAGTGAGATTTTTGTTTGCACAAGGAGTCTAAGAACAGCCAGTGCTCCACACAGAGATCTGATCTCATCATCATTCAGTCTGTCTGGAAGAAACAGAACAAACTGAGAGAATAAATCTAGAAGAACTGTGGCAACGACTCCAAGATGATTCAATAAACCTACCTGCAAAGCTACCTAAGCTCACACCAAATGTTGATTTAATTTAGTTAATAGAAGTTAATTGATAAAGAAAATCTATTTATGACATTATTTTGACAGCATCCTCATTTTACAGCATTTTTACACAAGTGCCTAAAACTCGTAACAGTACTGTAGCTTTGCAGGTAGGTCTCTTGAAGCATCCAGTTCTTCTGGATTTAGTCTGTCTCAGTTTGTTCTGTTTCTTCTTGTCATTCCAGACAGACTGGATGATGGTGAGATCAGATCTCTGTGTGGAGCACTGGCTGGGGACGTTCTAAAACGCTTAACGTGAAAAACGCTTAACGTGGCTTAACGTACGTAAAAAACGACCAGGAAACCCTAAATTTGTGTCAAACCTTACTTGGAACAAACACTAACTACTATCAAAAGAACGAGTCCTTATTCCACAGATAAAGTGAAGAATATCACGTTAAGTGTTTTCTCCCCCATAGAAGCCCATTATAAGGAAACAGCTTAACGTGGTTTAACTTACCTCAACAGCGACCAGGGAAGACCAAACTTCTGTCAAATTTTACTTATAATAAATACTTTATGCTGTCAAAAGAACGAGCTCTTATTAAGCATATAAAGTAATCGCCCCCCATAGAAGTCCATTTAAAAAACGCTTTAATGTGGCTTAATGGAGCTGAACAACGACCGGCAAAAAACAAATTTTGGTCAAACGTTACATATAATAAACACTTGCTGCTGTCAAAATATGAGATCTCATTCAACATAAAAAGAGAATATATTACGTTAAGCGTCCCCCATAGAAGTCCATAAGGAAACAGCTTAACGTGGTTTAACGTATCTTAACAACGACTGGGGAAAACCAAACTTCTGTCAAATATTACTTATAATACGTACTTGCTGCTGTCAAAAGAATGAGCTCTTATTCCGCATATAAAGTGAATATATCACGTTAAGCGTCCCCCATAGATAAGGAAATAACTTAACGTGGTTTAACGTATCTTAAAACCAAATTTCTGATGTTACATAATAAATACTTGCAGTGTCATTGTTTATTATATGTAACGTTTGACCAAAATTAGTTTTTTGCCGGTTGTTCAGCTCCATTAAGCCACAGTAAAGCGTTTTTTAATGGACTTCCCTGGGGGGCGATTACTTTATATGCTGAATAAGAGCTCGTTCTTTTGACAGCAGAAAGTATTTATTATAAGTAGCTAAAATTTGACAGAAGTTTGGTCTTCCCTGGTCGCTGTTGAGGTAAGTTAAACCACGTTAAGCTGTTTCCTTATAATGGGCTTCTATGGGGGAGAAAACGCTTAACGTGATATTCTTCACTTTCTCTGTGGAATAAGGACTCGTTCTTTTGATAGTAGTTAGTGTTTGTTCCAAGTAAGGTTTGACACAAATTTAGGGTTTCCTGGTCGTTTTTTACGTACGTTAAGCCACGTTAAGCGTTTTTCACGTTAAGCGTTTTAGAACGTCCCCACTGGCTATTGTCAGACTCCTTGTGCAAACAAAAATCTCACTGGATTATTACAATTAATGGCAAAATGAATGTTTGGAAATGTAAACTGATATTTCCTACTGACACACTACATCAAAATATAGAAATAACTGACTTTAAACCATTTTTTAGCTGATGAAAATACTAGTGTTCTAATAATTTTGGCCACCACTGTATAATGGCCCTTCATCATTTATTTTTGATGACTTGTATATGTTTGCGGAATGTCATAGAATTTGGCAAATTTTTGACATATAAATTAAAAGTTGGTCATTACACATAAATCAAAATGCAATATGGACTAGTGTCTGTGAATATTTAAATATGAATCCTGCATGTTCTGCATGTTTCTGTGTGAATGAATAGCGCAGATGTGCGGCTTTGTTTTCAGCATCTGCTGCCTCAATATTTGAGTGTAGAACTGCTCTGAGAGTCCCTTTATGAGCATTTTACTGTTTCTTTTGAGAAAAACTACTACCATCATATACAAACAGAAACTTAAAGGTCTTCACAACAACCCGTCTGGGTTAACTTCAAGATGTGACAAATATATTACTTTATGTAATGACAGCCCTACTACTAATAATATTTAAGGAATATTTAGTATAAAAATATTTAACAAAATGTTTTTATGAGAAAAATGTAAATACACAACATAATACATAAGTATTTCTGAAAAAAAAATATTTAAAAAATAATATAAATTAATTAGAGATGCTTTTAATTATTAAAGGGGCTATATGTAACTTTTTCCCAAAAATAAACGTAACAATAGCCTTTTTATTTGACCATTTATGACTCAAACATCTCCTGATGAGCATACTGACACCTTGTCAGCTCACAGTGGGTGCACCTATAAGCCTGTATCCTATTTTTCCTATTTTCTGTCGGGTCGGATTTTTCACGCGCTGTCTGCGGATGTGACGTCAAGCGCGTTCATGTTAAACGTTTCAGATGACGCAAGTCAGCAATTAGCCTACAATATATGTATTTGACTATTCTTACCTCTGTAAACATAATGTTGACATCTTTGCAGCGGATGACTTGTGAAGTGTGCACGTACGAGCGCCGCGAGAGCGAGCTGAAAGGAAGAGCAGTTCCGTTTTTTGGCCACAGGTGTCAGTCGCGAATTTAAATTTCAGAAAGTTGCATATAGCCACTTTAAATTGAATTAAACCAATCAAATGGAAAACACAGAATGCGCTAAAAATAAAACATATCTCATAGATCCGTTAAAATGTAATTTTTGTAAAATTTTTAATAAATTGCTGTTAAATTGTGTAAGTTTCAATTAATTAGCCATGCTTTTTGATTAATAAAATGTAATTTAACCATTAAAGTCCAGAGTATAGAAAAATTTTAACTGAAAAAAAAAAAAAAAAACTGAATTTGAAAAAAATAAAACAGGTTTTATAGGGCCCTATAAGAGAAAATGAGAGGCTTCTGGCGGTATTTGTGAATATTTTAAAAAATAAATATGCTTGTTGCATATTTAAAATACAAACATTATGGTTCACAAAAAAAAATTACTTGATAAAAGTAATTTAATTGAAAAGTCTGTGTGCAACATAAATTTTGTCAGCAACACACATTAGGCATGTACTTTACATGTGCAGCCCACTGACTCAAATGGACAATGCTAAGCATTCGGCTGCATGCATACACTTAAGTGTTTGCATCAGAACTGAAGGTATACTTTGGGAATGCATTACCCCCAACACTATTAGTTGTATACTCTAACTTCAGAGTCTAGGCCAGACATGTGCATGCTACGACTGGTTCTGACGGAAGAGGGGACTGAGGTTTCTTCTGAACACTGAGAGTGTGTGTGTGTGTGTCAGGAGGTGAGAGGGCAAAACCAGAGAGGGATTCTCCAGGAAAACCACAGACTTCTGTCTCATTTAGCTCTTATTTATCCGTTTCATTCTGGTACTTTTTTTTTTTTTCACTGTTTCAGTGGTTCGTTTGTTACTCAAAGCAGAGGATTGGTTTGCACAGCCTCGGGGGACACACACTGGCAGATCAGCAGCAATTAGTTCAGTGTTACACCGTTACTGGCGTGCAATAAAAACACAATCTTTCATCTTTTCACCGACATGAGGCTGAGGAGTCAATCACTTTGATCAAAACGTGATTATTATTATGATGATTGTACCACGCCCTGTCTGGTAGAGGTTCAGGTTCATAAAGAAATCTATTAAAAGGAAAAAAACATAGCAGGTGTGTTCCTAATCGTGTACTTGTTCATACCGGTGATTTTTAGGGAAAATCTGTACCCTCCAACCAAAATTGTGAGAACAATGAGATAGGAAATGTCACTATTAGCTGATCAGGCGTGGATTGTTCTGCCAAACATGGCTCAAGGCTACCCTGAGGGGCTAACATGATGGGAATGAAAAGTGAGAAAGAACAACAGTTAAGACATCTTAATGGATCTGGATCTTTTTGTCAAATGTTCTGTGATTATTAAAGGGATAGTTCACCCAAAAACAAAAAATCTGTCATTAAAGGGGCAGTTCACTTTCAGAACAAGAATTTACAGATAATGTACTCACCCCCTTGTCATCTAAGATGTTCATGTCTTTCTGTCTTCAGTCGTGAAGAAATTGTGTTTTTTGAGGAAAACATTTCAGGATTTCTCTCCATATAATGGACTTCTATGGTGCCCCGAGTTTGAACTTCCAAAATGCAGTTTTAATGCAGCTTCAAAGGGCTCTAAATGATCCAGAGGAAGAAGGGTCTTATCTAGCAAAATGATCGGTTATTTTCAATAAACATATACTTTTTAATCTCAAATGCTCGTCTTGCCGAGCTAGACAAGACGAGAATTTGAGGTTAAAGAGTATATAAATTGTAATTTTTTTAAGAAAATAACCAATCGTTTTGCTAGATAAGACCCTTTTTTCCTCGGCTGTGATCGTTTAGAGCCCTTTGAAGCTGCATTTTGGAAGTTCAAACTCGGGGGCACCATAGAAGTCCATTATATGGAGAGAAATCCTGAAATGTTTTACTCAAAAAAAACATAATTTCTTTACGACTGAAGAAAGAAAATTTTTGTTCTGAAAGTGAACTACTCCTTTAATTACCCTCATGTCATTCCAAACTCGTAAGGCCTTGGTTCATCTTCAGAACACAAATTAATATTTTTTTGATAAAATTTGAAAGCTTTCCAACCCTGCATAGACAGCAATGGTACTATCACGTTCAAGGCTCAGAAAAGTAATAAGGTAATAATATTTTAATGATGTCCTTACTATCTTTCTGGGCCTTTGACATAGTAGTTGCATTGCTGTCTATGCAGGATCAGAAAGCTCTTTTCATCAAAAACATCTTAATCTGTGTTCCGAAGATGTTTTACAGTTTTGGAACGACATGAGGGTGAGTAATTATTGCCAGAATTTTCATTTTTGAGTGAACTATCCATTTAATAAATTCAATAGTTTGTTAAAATCAGCATTAACCAATAATTTCAGAACTGCTGCTCTCCAAATTTCAGGAAGATTAAAAAAAACTCTTGAGTAAATTCTTGCATACAGTCCTTCAATTAAGGTGATAAAGGTGATGCTCGGTAGCAAAGGATGCTGGCAGAAGGCAAGGAGATGATGTCATTGTTTTCTAAAGAAACTTTAGCCGGTTCTGCATTACGTCAGTGCTAATTATGCAAAGCAGAGAGCCATCCGGTACCGAGGAGAGTTTTTGCAAGGTCACCCTGCCACTGCGCATCTGGGCAACAGAGAAAAGCATAGCAAGAGCCAAGACAGAGGACAAACAAATGCCTGCATCCAGACTGGTATGAAAGCATACACTCAGACAAATGCACCTAACACACAGTTGCAAGAAAAAAAGTGCTCTAATGTGCATTTATTCATTCAAGATTACTACTTCAAAAAAAGAGTGATTACTTTAACCTGTATTAATGGCCTCAACTACCGGACATGAGACAAAAGGAGAGATGCAGATCAGTGCATTAATGAAATAACCAACACACTTATGAATTAGCCCATATTAAAGGTCTGCAAGACAGCGTGTGCAGGCATGTAAGATCTAAATGAACTTACAGTCAGTTGGATAATTGTTATTAGATAGCACATAGATAAGAGAGTAAAGCAAAGTAGACGATTTCCTCTTGAACTCTTTTCGCCCCAACTTCACCTCAGGTTTTGCTCTTATGGGGCGAAAGAAGAAAAGAATGAAAATTCCTTAAATTCCTGATAAGGTAAATTCGTTCTCTCCTTAACGCCTGAGCGAGATCTTCCTATAACGCAGAGATCTTGAGCTTGGCTAAAATCACATTCCACATCCCTAGTGGCCTTTTGTCACCCGATCACAGTGACTGCCAATGAGGTTCACATCAAACGGCAATCATAAAAAAAGCGAAAATCGTT
This sequence comes from Garra rufa, assembly GCF_049309525.1. Lineage (NCBI taxonomy): Eukaryota > Metazoa > Chordata > Actinopteri > Cypriniformes > Cyprinidae > Garra > Garra rufa. The sequence continues at coordinate 29,987,892 of NC_133363.1, forward strand.
AAAACAGATTACAATTATTTTATCAGGTGTTCAAAGCAAATCTGCCTTTGGTGCTAACACTACAGAACCAAACAACCAAATGAGAGGCTATTGAAACTCATCCATGGGATTTGAGCAACTGGGCACTATCAGTGAAGATGATCTAGCTTACCTCCGTGAATTCAATAGAAAAGCACATGTTCTATGTTGACTGGCATCTGTACACTCTGTTGCGTGCTTGAGTTGAAGCAAAAGTCTAGTTTGGCTTTAAACATGAACACTTCCTGCACCATGTGGGTGTTTGTGTATGAAAATAAACGTCAGCTAAAAGAAGACATATGAGGTATATGACTAAATGCTAGAAGTTACAGATGCAAATAATCTGCTGTCATTTAGGTAATACAAAAAAAATAATACAAACAGGCAATAAACCTTGCATTTGCCCATCATACAAAAAACAAAAACACTCACCGTTGAGTCTACGCTCCAAGGCCTCTTCCTGCAGCTGTATACAATAAATCTGCTCATCCAGATCCTCTAAAATCTACACAGACAGAGAAAGAGAGGGAGAGGGTGTGAGGGACAATGAGAGAGTGGATCTTCAACAGATGCATACACACACACACACATAGAGTGTAATAGTACTTACTGTGGGTTTGACTAGCAATTGGCCCATCACTGTGAACATGCGTGATAGTCCCACTGGAGTACACACTGATGAGAAGAGACAAGAAGTTGCTTTAAACACACACACACACACACACACACGCTCATTTAAGCTTTTATAATGCATTAGTATGAATGCAACCCTTTGAACTAGTTTAAATGGATCTACTGCAGCAGTGGCTGAAACAAGTAAAAAGGCATTTTGTGGAACAGCAGGGCTGGGTGATATATTTATTTATATTTTTCAGCATTTTGATTTGTATTACTCAACCCCATATCATACAAGATAATCATGTCTTTCTTCAGGTGCAAAGAAATTAAGGTTGAGGAAAACATTCCAGGATTTTTCTCCATAGAGTGGACTTCAGTGGGAGCCAACAGGTTGAAGGTCCAAATTGCAGTTTCAATGCAGGTTCAAAGGGCTCTATACAGTCCCCGCCAAGAAAGAAGGATTCTTATCTAGCAAAACGATTGGTCATAAAATAAATAAATAAAATAAAACGTATATACTTTTACTAATGTGTGAAGTTGAGCTAGTGCAAGACGAGCATTTGTGGTTAAAAAGTAGATACACTTTTATTTTTTGAAAATGACCAATCGTTTCGCTAGATAAGATTCCTTGGCTGGTTTTGTGTAGACTGCAGTTTGGAATTTCAACCCGGCCGTTGGCCATCATTGAAGTCCACTATATGGAGAAAAATCCTGGAATGTTTTCCTTAAAAAACTTAATTTCTATTTGACAGAAAAAAAGAAAGAAAGACAAACATTTTGGATGACATGGGGATGAGTAAATTATCAGGAAATTTTTATTCTGCAAGTGAACTAATCCTTTAATGAAAGTATTTAAAAGTACAAAAATCGAGTTATTTTTTCCACACTGTTTTTCACTAAATGAACAAAAAAAGGAATTAATCAAATTAATTGCATGCATCAGTGCAACAATACATAGGAATAACTGCATTTTCATTTTTATTAAAACGGTACAAATTCCATATGGTTACCTTAGAACCATTCCCTTATTCAGTTTTGTTTAATTTTATTTTGCCAGCAAGATTACTGTGAATGTATCATAAATATTTAAAACATTGCTCAGCCCTAAAGCACTCAATGCACATGGACTTCCTAGATATTTCTGTTAAAATCTCTTTCTTGTATATTATTCTCTCAAAGCAAACTGTGGTAAAACCTTTTCTGTCATATTTTTAATACTGGTCAACAAATTATATGTCATTATGTTATTTTATACTATATTAACTATAGTAAGCATAATATTTTTGTATATTATATATGAGCATATTGTTAATTTAGCCTTGGACGTGGTAGTTGCGTTGCTGTCTATGCAGGGTCAGAAAGCTCTCGGATTTCCTCAAAAATATCTTAATTTGTGTTCAGAAGATGAACGAAGCTCTTACAGGTTTGGAACAACATAAAGGCGAGTAATGCTTAATTTTCCTCACAATTTCCATACTCTTCATTGCACTGGAAGTTCCTGTGTCCACTAAGAGCTAAATAAAAAAGCGATCATGCATAAGGTCCAGTGACAGCATGGTTTCATGTGAACTTACTAAGCAGCAACAGGCCTCCCATCAGAGAGATGCAGGAGTAGAGGTATGGCAGATAAAACTCCCATAAATCTAGGACAAGAGAACGTGACAGGCACAGTAAACCGCAGATCAATACATAACTGATTACATCACACGCATGCATCCACAACTGCAGGAGGAGGGTTAAGAGACATACCGTAGAGCGATTCCATGCTGGCGGCATCATTGTCAATGAGAGCGGACGCCACCCATACAATGCCCAGGATGAGGAGACCCAGCAGAAAGAGCATGACAAACGTCTCCAGCACTCGAGCCTTTATTCCCTGAAAGCAACAAACACCCTCTTTAATGTTTTCCAACTTTACTTTCAGCTTTAGCAAAGAGTGATTCAGAAGCACACACACAGATCAGCAGGTGTAAATGAGGCTCTAATTGGAAATTTAGCTCTGGAAGCCCCGGGACTTCCCTATAACACTGACTCAATGTCAAGCCCCCTTCCCAACACTAAACGCACACACAACAATAGGTCACCAGATGCACAAAGAAACTAATGACCTTCCTCTCTCATTCACTGACACACACACACACACACACACACACACACACACACACACACACACACACACACACACACACTTATATGAACAGTTATTACCATGTCCGGTCAGAGTTTGCGGCTAAAATGAAAAAGGTGGCTGCTACTGTCTGAGATTAACTCCAGAGGCTCATCTGGAAACTATTAGAAGTTTTTTTTTCTGGGTCAGTAAGTGCCTTATGTGTGGCATTTAACTCCACTCCTGATTTACTTGTTCCCCCCAAACCTACACATTGATGTTGGTGACTGCAAGTGTTTGTAAACTGCAACACTGTGATGAGTCTGATCTTTCACTGTGCAGAAAACACACAAATGCACACAGGTCCAAAGTTTGGGTTAGTAAGGTTTTTTTTTTTTTTTTTTTAAGAAATGAATTAGAGCCGCAAAACAATTAATCACGATTAATCGATTTAAAATAAAAGTTTGCATACTATATGTGTGTTTCTGTTTACAGTTCATATTTATTGTGTATATATAAATACACACATATATATATATATATATATATATTAAAAAATATTATGTATTTGCATGTAAACACTTGTATATAACTATACAATATAAATATCAAATGTTACATAGAAATCTAACATATTTTCCCTTAATATATACACATGTATGTGTGTGTATTTACATATACATAATAAACATACACAGTACCCACATATAGTATGCAAACATAAACTTTTATTTTAAACCGATTAATCGTGACTAATTGTTTTGCAGCTCTAAAATGAAGACTTTTATTCAACCATGATGCATTAAATAGTTTCCATGAAATTAGGAAGCATCACAACTTGTTTCAACATCGAAAATTAAATGTTTTTTTAAACAACAAATCAGCATATTAGAATAATTTCTGAAGGATCATGTGACACTGACTGGAATAATGGCTCCTAAAAATTCAGCTTTGGGATCACAGGAATAAATGACATTTTAAATCACATTTAAAATACATTAAAATAGAATTGATCATCAGAAATCTGATAAGATTTCCATTGATGTATGGTTTGTTGAGATAGGACAATATTTGGCCGAGATACAACTGTTGAAACTGTGTGAAAATCTGAAATCTGAGGGTGCAAAAAAATCTAAATATTGAGAAAATCGCCTTTAAAGTTGTCCAAATAAAGTTCTTAGCAATGCACATTACTTTACAGTAGGAAATGTACAAATATCTTCATGGAACATGATCTCTACTTAATATCCTTAAAATGTTTGGCACAAAAGAAAAATTGATAATTTTGACCCATACAATATATTTTTGGCTATTTCTACAAATATACCCATGCTACTTAAGACTGGTTTTGTGGTCCGTCACATATTAATAATTTACAATATTTTTGATCATATAAAAGCAGCCTTCAAACATTTTAATGGTAGTGTAAGCATCCATCACTCACAATGACAACAGATGCATGTGACAAATTAACAAACATTAATAAGCAATAAATGAATCCAAAAATCACACATCTGACCATCAAGATTACTTTCCCTTCACCTGTCCCTTCCACAAATTTTCAAGCGTCTACATTCCCAGATTCCATTATAGCTATGTGCAGGGTTGGGGCCATTCATGAATTGAATTGAGAATGAATGGTAAATTCCAATTCACTTCCTGGAATGGAAATGGAATTGGAATTGGAATTGCATGCAGCTGACAGGAAATGGAATTGGAATTGAATTGGAATGCCAGGAAACAGAATTGAATTCAAATAAATTCCACTAAATTCCAGTTGAGTTGCTAAATAAAATAATTTCACTTGATTTGCTTAATAGTTTATAGTACATTAAATAGAAATACAAAGTACTGTATGTTTAGTATGTTAAGCGTGATCATTTCACATGCAAAATTTCAGGAAATGATGATAATTCGATGCAATAAAAAGTGAATGAAATACATGAATGAACATGACTCATTTTTTTGTGAGTTGAGACATAATATATGTGGTAATCATATATTGAATGTATAGTGCATCCACAGACTTATCACCACTGTCATTCAATTATTAATTCATAATGTACAGTTCTCATTTTTATTTACTTGCATTTGATCAACTCTATTTAATACATGGTATTTGTAAAGCATCATAAATAAAGTTCAAATGTATGTCTCTAAATGTAATCACAAATAAATGCTCAGAAACAGCAATAAACGGAATTCAGTGGAATTTCCCTGAATTGAATTCCACTTCCTGTAATTCCAATTCAATTCCAACTCTGTTTCCTGTAATTGTTGTTGAATTCCAATTCCAATTCCATTTCCTTCTTTGAATTGGAATTGTTGAGTTCATTTCTGAATTGACCCCAACCCTGGCTATCTGTCTCAATCCTGTATATGTGCAGTATTTAATAGCTCTTCTTGATATTAAGAGAATCTAGAGCACCTCCAAGTGACTTTCTGATGAACAACATCTGCCTCATATCAGACTCCTTTCAATGGACTTTGAACCTTTGATATTTGGACTGTGAATGATTGTGTTTTAAAGAATCTGCATCCATAAATAACACTGAAGAAAAAGGTGTCACAAGGCTATTTGCTGAAGTAACTAGTACCTCTCAATGCATTTGAAAGCAAGAAAACAAATATAGCCATGAGTTTTCTCCAAGACAGAGAGAGAGACGTGACAGAAAAGCCAGAGATGGCTTGAGCTCTTCTTCTCTTGCCCATCTAAATGTGAGCACTGCTTAATATAGTAACTCTAAAATATTCAGCATCTAGTCCTTTCTCTCTCTCACACACACACACACACTCTCTCTTTCTCACTCTTTCACATACACACACTGCAGTATACTTTAATCGGACAGTGCAATATCACACTGACTTCCAAGAAATGTGTATGTATGTGTGAACAAGAGACAAGGGGAGAGATATAAAAACGAGTGTTTGCATTTTAACATGTTTTGTTGGTCTGTTTCACACTAAGAGGGCTCTCCCTGACCTTACACACCCTCAGTTAGCATCAGGGTCATAAACTGCTCTTTTTCTTATTCTCCAAATGACTGTCTGTGTAACAAGCATAAATAGAATATTATGAAGACAAATCCTTTAAATGTTACAGTTTAGTGCATGTCAGTTCAAAGAAAGAAAGCAGAAAAAGAGATTTTCCCAAAGAAAAAAAAGAAGAGTCTGAACTGTAGACAGAACAGCAGAAATGTTCTCAAACATGCAGTGTATTTCCCTTGTCCACTTTGATTTCCCCTCCATGAACTACTAACTCTCATCAATAAAGGCTTAGCATGAACAGTAGTCATTACCTTCTCTTTAAGCCTGCTACACTGAAAGCAGTGTCAGAGACACAAAACAGAGCGCAGAACACGCAGGGGACATGAATCACTGCGTATCAACACACACACACACACACACACACACACAGTCAAGCCATTGATGTGCCATTCTGACTAATACGCTAGAAGCCCGTCAAAACGACGAGAAAACAGGATATATGACTTAAGGAAGGCACTTCAGTACTTTTGAAGTTTGTGGGTGTGTTTCATTTTCTTTTTATCCCTCTTCCTACAGTGTCACCATCTTTTTCTTGTTAGCATGAGGTGTCTAACAAATAAGACCTTTGAGAACGGCTTCTGAACTAATCTGGGGTTTGTCAGGAACACAGCAAGATGTTAAAAGTCAAGAAAGAGCAATAAAAAGAAGAAATGATTCCGAAATAAATAGAAAAGGCAAACAGGCAATCATTTTTCAGCATGTTGTTAAAAGTACTAAAACACATCCAGTGCCTCAAGTCCCTCTCTTTCTAGAAAAGTATGGCTGATGGAAGTGAACAGTGCACACACATTCATTTGCATTCAAGTAAACCTTGCAAGAAACATCTCAATACATACAAACATTCACGCTTTCTAAGGCTTGACTATGGAGGCTATTATCCAATCCAGTGTTGCGCATTTCCCGTCAAAATAGAGAAACTCATATGTTGTCATAGAAACGGGTATAGAATGGGGCGCAGGCAAAGTAAATACGCAGTGTCACGGCCTTAGCAAGCAAAGCCTGGGAGCGAGAATCACATCTCAAAAATAAATATCAGCCCTATTGTGGACAGACTACAAAGGAAGAGACTGTCAAACACACACACACACACACACACACACACACACACACACACACACACACACACACACACACACACACACACACACACACACACACACACACACACACACACAGAAAGAGGTGATCATTTTTAGCATGTCATTCCTAAAGAATCAGTTAGGTGATGGCCATTTGCATAGTGATAATAACCAATAGATTTTACTTGTGCTATCCTCATGTGCACTGTAGATAATTAAGAGGCCATAAAGACCTCCTCATTGGATTTTTTTAATCTGATTAGGGCATCAGGTTCATTCTTACTCAAATCATAATCCTGCCATCTGTTGGATAATGTCAGAACCGCAGGCCCAGGTTACACATGTATTTGTTCATCCAGAGCACAATTCCAGGCTTTGTGAGTGCGTTTAAAGGTTCGGAGTGATAAAGATTTTTTTTTTAAATAAATCTTTTAATGCTCACCAAGAATTTATTTGATCAAAAACAGTAATATTGTGAAATATGTTTACAGTTTAAAATAACAGTTTTCTATTTTAATATATTTTAAAATGAAATTTATTCCTGTGATTTTCACATGATCATTTAGTTCGTTCACATGATTAAATGATCCTCCAGAAACCATTCTACTATGCTGATAAGTTATTTGATTTTATTATTCATGTAGAAAATAGCCGAAGCATCCGGTGCTTCATATTGTTGAGGAAACCGTAATACACCATGATTTTTTTAGGATTGTTTAATGAATAGAAAGTAGCATTTTTTTTTTATTTAAATATTTTGTAACATTGTAAATGTCTTTTACTGGCACTTATAATAAATTTAATACATTCCCGTTAAAAAAAATTATTATTATTTTTTTTTCTTTTCAAATAAAGCTTCAAAGGGCTCTACACAATCCCAGACAAGGAAGAAGGGTCTTATCTAGCAAAACGATTGTTTATTTTCTAAAAAAAAATTACAATTTATATACTTTTTAAAACCTCAAATGCTCGTATTGTCTAGCTCTGCGTGAACTCTGTGTATTCCAGTTCAAGACAGTTAGGGTATGTCGAAAAACTCCTATTTCATTTTCTTCCCCAACTTAAAAAAATTATCCTACATCGCTGTTGTACATTTTTTTTGTAAAGGTCGTTTGATCTTCTTTGCATTCACATAGTAAACACTTGGTTGGTACTTCTGCAGCGATGTAGGGCGATTTTGAAGTTGGAGGAGAAAATGAGATGAGAGTTTTAAACCTACCCTAACTGCCTTGAACCAGAATACACAGAGTACAAGCAGAGCTAGACAAGATGAGCATTTGAGGTTAAAAAGTATATAAATTGTAATTCTTTTTAGAAAATAATTAATCGTTTCGCTAGATAATACCCTTCTTCCTTGTCTGGGATGGTTTGAAGCTGCATTTAAACTGCATTTTGGAAGTTCAAACTTGGGGGCACCATAGAAGTCCACTATATGGAGAGAAATCCTGAATCATTTTCCTCAAAAAACAATTTATTTATGACTGAAGAAAGAAACACATGAACATCTTGGATGACAAGGGGGTGAGTAAATTATCTGTAAATTTTTGTTCTGAAAGTGAACTTCTCTATTATTCATTCAACGAACCAGGTAAATTATTCCACTTACACTAGGGTTACTACCCCTCAAGACTTTGTTAAGATGTTGTATTTCAAGACTTTCGTCAGGTTCTTGTCCTTAAAACGCTTTTGTGTGCAGGATTAATTTCTTACTCATCTCATCCCATGTCTCTGCTGGAAAATTTTAAGAGCTAGTAACTGAGGCTTGAGCCGCTGATAGTAATGCAGTTAATAATGCAGTTATAAGAGATAGAGAGAGAGAGAGAGAGATACTACGCATATGTGAATTACCTGAGTCTGTGCATCTCTCAACAGATTTTGGTAGCAGTGTCTCTACTAATAGCGAAACTGTAAGTTTATCTGCTTCAAGAACAGTGCTGTTATTACCTCGCTAGTAAGAAATGTCATGGAGCTTTTACCTTGCTAAACTATATTACAGATAAAAGTGTGGCACTGACAACACATTTCTGTGCAGGAGAAAAAGAGCATGTGCTTTCCATACACCATAAAACATAATTTTGGGGCAAAAACATGGATAATAATTTGTTGTTTTGATCTTGTTGCTTACTATATTTATTGGCTTGGTGTCATTGTGGGTTTTGGTCCTTTTTAGGCTGTAAGGACCTTAGAAATAACTAAAATCATTTGTCGAAGTGATATGGACATGTAATGTGGTCAACACCTGCATGGAACTACTTTCGCCTTGCAATAAGAATTGCACAATTTAGAACAAATAAAAAATTTAATAAAATAAATAAAAGTCTTAATGTTTATATTTTTACTATATTTTCATATAAATGTGAGTAAAAGAGACTTCTTTCAGTGTGAGAGAGAGACAGAGCACAGTCCATTCCAGTCACACACTTTCCTTCCCCACAGATATTTTTGGTTTTGTTTATTACATTTGATGAAGTACTAATACAAACACTGGCCCATAAAACGCAGCAGCTACAGCTCTCACAAGCTTTTAACAAACTACCCAGTTTCATTTCCTCCAGTTACTGAATGTAATTTGCCATATATACATCCCCGTTTAACCATCTAACATGGAGACTGGCACAAGCAGGCCATTTGACTTTATACTTAAAAAGAAAACATGAAATCTTGCTTTTATGGGCTTCTACGGTTGACGACTTAACCCTTCCCTGTATCAGCAGGGGGCTTTCATACAAGCGGCAGTTTCTGATCATTTCCTCTTTCGCTACACCCGCGCACACACATACACTACGCCGGTCATTCTGAGACGTGTAGGCCAACATAAAGCAGTGCTTCCCTCTCGCCTGTGTTTCTGGTTGATCAATGGCCAGAAACAGTCATGGTGCAAACGAGACAAAATGAAGCAGTACGCCTCGCTCCCGTACAAATGAGTGCAGCCCTCATAAACTACAGTAGCAACTAATCTTTATGTAGCTTTGCCAGAAGGGACATAAACCAGGAGCGACTTCAAACTGTGATGAGAGTAAGGCAGAGGGCAACCTGATGCACTCCCTCCCACCCTTTCATTTTCATCTGCATTTTCATCTATTGTGACGGTGTGTGTTTGCTAGTTTACGGTCTCTATAAGCACCGGTGACAGTCCTTCTTTGAGTGATTAATGACATGAAGGTTGAATGAGTTGTACAATTAAGACCACTCTGCTTTTGAACTTTTATCTTTTTAGGGTGGGGGAGTGGCTGAAATCAAAAGGGTCACACATAAAGCCATGTGTGTGCGTGTGTCTGTTTGGCCAAGCGAGGGTGAGTAAGTGCACAAAACTTAGGTGTGCTGGGAGTACTGGTTTACAAAAATGTCCTCAGCAATTTAGGTGTCCTTGGACTTTATGTATACATAACAACCACAAATCCGCAAAAAACACACATGACCACATACCTTTTTTGAACCGGCAAATCCCTCGGACTCCAGGAAAAAGTAGGCAAAAGGCATCAGCACAAAGAGACAGAGATTTGAGAAAAGGGACACCAGGTTCCACAGGCCTGAAGAAAAAGAAATCAGTTAATTCAACTTTAAGTTTAGCTAACTAAGCTGATCAACATATTTTACATAAAAACAGCAACTGGAAAATAATCCCCCATCCCTTGTTCATTAAACATTTAAATTGATTCCACAATTTTGACCAATGAATTAAGTAAAAGTATAAAACCTGTATTCTTACATTTTTTTTAAAACCCCAAACATTCTCATATAAAACAATTAAAATCTGCTCTCAAAAGCTCAGGTTAGTTTAACAGAGAAACCATCTGCACAAAAATAGACACATGACACCACCTTGTGGCCATGACTGAAGCTAAGGAGAAAAATACTTCAGCTGTATTGAAACTACTCTAAATGGGAGGAGTATGGCCTCAGCAACTCAGCAAATTAAATACTGTTTACATTGTTCAGAGCACAAATCATTTTAATAAACACTTTCTATGAAACACACTAATTAAACTTTTTAAATTAGATTAAAATATCCAAAGGTGAGGACAAATTATATAATGTGTTTTTAGAAGAACAAATTAAACCGTTAGCAGAACATAAGCAAATTTTACTTCTACAAAATAATGCATGACAGACAACAGGGTACAACCTTATGTAAGCCTTCTTGTTAAGTAACACATCAAATTCAAATAAAAAAGGTGTGATACTGACCATGAATGAGTGATCCATTGAGCCATTGTATGTAGTAGTTTTTTGGTAGAGAGAGCAGAATCTCATTACTGATTATAGAAAATGGTAAGAGAAGGACAGCCCCTCCAGAAACTGCCAGTGTGAATGTACAGAGGTACATACTGAGAAAAAGCAAAAACAAGTAAAAAGTTAGTGAAAAGCATGGTAATAATATGTGACCCCGGACCACAAAACCAGTCATGAGGGTACATTTTTGGAAACTGAGATTTAGATATCAGGTGAATAAATAAGCTTTCCATTAATGTATGGTTTGTTAGGATGGGACATTATTTGGCTGAGAAACAACTACTTGAAAATCTGAGGGTGCCAAAAAAATCTAAATATTGAGAAAATCGCCTTTAAAATTGTCCAAATTAAGTTCTTCAAATGCATATTTATTAATCAGTAATTAAGTGTTAATATATTTATGGTAGGGCATTTGTAAAATATCTTCATGAAACATTATCTTTAGTTAACATCCTAATGATTTTTGGCATAAAAAAAAAGATCATTCTGACCCATACAATGTATTGTTGGCTGTTGCTACAAATATACCCTTGCTACTTAAGACTGGTTTTGTGGTCTTAGGTCACATATGGTCTTACATTAAGAAAATACAAATCAAAGTACAGTGGAAGATTTTATAAGAAAATGTTAAACTAAAGATTATTTGATATTAATTTGTATACAACTGGATCCTTTAAATGCACTATTAAAAACAGCACTTGTAATCATGCCCAATATGGTCAATATCAAACAACTCACGATATTCTGTTGACGATGGCATCCTCATCTTCCTGGTCATCTGTTGGCATAAGAGAATGAGGAAATCAACCAATAAACCAGCCACAGATTCACAGTCATTTTGTTTTTGATAGAGATTTTTTCCTAGCACATAGTGCTATGATGCTCTAACAATTTTTATCAGAAGTGTCATTCAGCTGTTTTATTGTAATTCAGCGTAAAGTTTTTTACTGTGAATTTGTACCACACTCAGCCTCAGCTACAGAGGACACAGAAACGTGACAGATGTTTTAATAAGTCTAAAACATGATCTCTCCTCATTTAACTGAAAGCTACTGGAAAACAATACTGGTTAATCATAAATCACAAACGTGTGAATAAACCTTTACAATCAACCAGCCAGATGGAGGCAGTCAAGATTCAAAGCGGTTTCAAGAAAAAAAAAAGAATGAGATAGAAAGCACAGAACATCACTCTAAACTAATTATATAAATTGAATATTCAGACCCTCGGAAAAGCTTCGACATGAGGCCTGAGGTCATAGAGCTGTATGGTCATGCTTCACAATAGCAACTCAGCTCAGCTGTACTTTTGTAGAGACAGGAGGCTTAAGAACAACCTAGTTTCACCTGCGATCGACACTCTCCACTGGGGTTAGCTGACGTTAGTTATGCTACTTTTAAATGGGAGAGCACGACCTGATCAGGAACTAAAATCGTCCTTATAACTGTTTGTATAAAGGAGGTTGGAGGTGGCAGCACCTTGCGTTATGGAGTTGGATAATGCTTAAAAGAAAGTGTATTCCTCAGAAGATTACTAAATGTTATGGAGTCCTAAAAGGTGTGCAAGCAAGCATATTATCATTAATCTAATTGTCAATTTGTCACCTAGGAATTTGATCTAAACTAAATCTGAGGAGCTCACAGGTATTATTAAGTTTTAAATATTAATACAGTTATAAAAAGTAAATATTACAAATACAATTGCATTTAAAGCTGCAGTCCGTAAGTTTTAGCGCTCTAGTGGTTAATAAACAGAACTGTATGCATCTTGTGGAAGAACATTATAGCTGGAGCTACTTCTCTTTGTTTATGCCTATGACGAGTGACACAGGTACTTGGCTATTCTGCAGGGGTTCCTACCTGAACTAGTCTAAAATAGTCTGGATACTGTAGTGATTCAGGATAAGCCAAAAACACGGTTTGGCAAATTGATTCATTATGTACTCACTTATTATATATAATTATGGACACAAAAAATGTATGGACTGCAGCTTTAAATAGTGCAACTGTTTGATCAGAAACAAAACTGTATTAGTTATACTTACCGCTTTTTCTCTTGTAGCGTGAGATGACGCAGTACGACACAATGTACAGCACTGCAAACAGAAGGAAGCAGACCTAGAAAACATGAGAAATTAAATTATAAGATGTAGGAGTTTCCAAACACTTCCGTTTCTGCACGGGTTTTTACTTTGTAAACTTTTAATTCATAGCCTTTTCAACTGAACCTGAGAAGTCTAGAAATTTAACCCAAGTAAGATTTTGTGTACTGCGTGTCTAGACATTAGATATTAGACATATTAGTTAAGTCTTGCCTGTATCAAAATTATTTAGTAGCAGTAATAGTCAACTGAATGACAAAATAAAGTATCTCTGTTTTATTAATCAAGATTATGCTAAGTAATCTGCAGAAATATTATATAGCATGAATAAGCAGTGTCCAGGGGACTGGAGTGTATTTTAAGAGGACGAACTGATGGATGTGCATATGTAAACAAGCCGTTCATGCTTAAACCATTACTCATATTACACCTTGCTTGTAGCCTCACAGAACGACAGAGCACTAATGAAGTTTTGCATTACATAAATGCAACTGTGCTCCACCATAAAAATAAACCATATGAGGGTTAATGATCTGTTAATACAAGACTTCATACCTCAGGTTGCTTTGGAATAACAAATAACTTCTACTAAAGCATAAATAGTAACATTTTATTTTAAGGTGGGCTTGTTACACCCATTACATGTACTTACTAATATAATAACAACAAATTATGCATAATTACATGCAAGTAACCCTAAGCCAAACCCTAACTGTATAGTAAGTACATGTAGTTAATTAATATTACTCAGTACCTAAATGTATAATTGCACTGTAACAAGGACACAAATAAAGTGGAACCCTTTGGCCAAACCCTTTGCAGAGTGGAAAACAAACACCTCCATACAAACCCAAATTATTTTGATTCTCCTATCCAAAACCAAACATATTAAAATATTATATTTATCATTAAACATGGCTTCTTTTAAAATACATAAATGTTTTTTCCATTTTCACCAACAGCTAGAAATTTCAGAGGTATAATGTTACTCGTTGAAAGCTACAGACATCATAAACACTTGAAAAGCATTACTGATTCGGTTATAATTTTCAAATACTTTTCGCAATGTCTAGATGGCCCTGAGCCATTAGGCCATTCTTATTCTTCAGTCCTGCATTAAAAACCACTCAGAACCCATTAAACAGCAACAGGGATCTTAGCACAAACAGTCACCACTGTAAATTCTTGTTTAATAAACATAGTGAAGGACTGAATTCATTTGTTGAAAACATAAAATATAACCTATTTTACGCAATTACGTCAGGATTTGGTCAGTTATCCAGATGCGCAGCCATACTGGTACAGATGCTGTAAACATCAGCATGGATTGCTACTTGTATATTACTCTACTCTTATATGGAAATTATAAGAATAAACACAAATGCTGAAGAATAAACATGAAGATTCTTGTCCTGCAAATCCTGGTTCAGTTTGGCCAACTATAAACACCTTTTGTTCCTCAGACAGTTTTTGCACTCTTCTTCTTGATTTGTTATAACTTTTGGCAGTCTACAGTACTCCAAGTGTTTTTCCCAGTCCGACTAATTAGTACAGCCCAAAACATGACAATAATTGGAAATTGACCATTTTCAGCAGCAATAATCAGCAAAATAAGCAAGTTTCGTTTGGTTCAGTAGCACTGTTTACGTTCAGTGCCGCCAAAATATGACTGACTGACTGACAATATGGCCGTTTGATGACATGTCATGAAAACACTCTACAGATACATAAGCTGTAGACAAAACAGCTTTTTAAAATAATTTTAGTAAAGGACTAAATTGATCAAGATTATTGTATTTCAATTTCATCCAACCTAATAACAGTCCAGGAATGGAAACGTTTAGAAACTGCTTGCCCATTATCATCACAACATTACTAAAGAGCCAGAAAAGCAGATATATCTGCATGGCACAGACTTTCATTTGACTAACTTACATTGTATGCGGCTGATAACAGCTATCTCACTCCTACACACAAAAAAAAAAAATTAGACTCTCTGACATTTTTCTACATTCACTTTAAAGTTAGTGATAAAATTTCAACTGAAACGTCAGGTGTTACTGCTATTTTAGTAAGAAAATCAACTTTCAGCATCAGTCAACATTACTCTCTACACTACAGAACCACTTGCTTGGTATTTTAAAATGTGGCTCAAGAACATAACCCACTAATTCATTCAGTTCGACACTGATATTCATTTAGAAAGCAGAGACAGCAGCTAAAAACAACACTAAAGCATTTTTGCCTGTTCTTACAAGCTCAGGCTGCAAAATGTGTTTAGTCAGAGATGCCAGTTAGCAGCACTGACAGATTAATTCGTGATATTTAATCACTTGCAGATCATGCAATCCATTCATCTATGACACAAGAGAACAGGTTTGCCTACGCAGGAAGAAGAGACACATTACATCCTGACACCCAAAATAAACACTGCAAACCCGCGATGCTTATATGTACACCAACAACAGTAAACAAGCTGTCAATGTAGAACCGTTATGATTACTCAACTGCTCCAACTAAGTTACTACATAATGGTCATTTAACGTTCCGTCTGCTCCAATTCAACTAGAGATTCAGTAATATATGTCACACAAAACATAGCAGTCAGAAAACATCATGCATAAATATATATATATACAACAACAGTCAATCAAGTGGGCACAAAAAGGGATTACTTAGCTCAATATTGTAGCTAACGATAAGCTAGCAGGCTA